>NW_028078932.1:561085-669769 GCF_014824575.4 Sturnira hondurensis
GTTTTCCACTCGTGGCTGTTTCTTTCCCCCTTCTGGTACCCCTATAATTCGGATGTTGGAACGTTTAAAGATGTCCTGGAGGTTCCTAAGCCTCTCCTCATTTTTTTGAATTCTCATTTCTTCATTCCTTTCTGGTGGGATGTTTTGTTCTTCCTTCTGGTCCATTCCATTGATTCGAGTCCCAGTTTCCTTTCCATCACTATTGGTTTCCTGTGCATCTCCCTTCATTTCAATTAGTTTAGCCTTCATATGTTCCTCTAATTTGTGACTTTGTTCCTCTAATTTGTGACTATAATCTACCAGTTCTGTGAGCATCCTGATAAATAGTGTCTTGAATTGTGCTTCTGAGAGGCTGGCAATTTCTCAGTCGCTTAGAGTTATTGGCTCTGGGACTTTGAGTTCTTCTTGCGCCATCTTTTGGGCTGTTCGTGCCGGTTCCTTAGCAGGATCAGAGCCCTAAAGTGTTCTCTAGAAAAGGGCAACTAAGTCGCTGGGTTGTGACGTTGTATGTGGGGGTGGGGTGAAAGAGGGACAATGGCGTCCTGTCTGCCGCCTGCCGCCGAGGCCCTCACCCGTGCCGCAGTTGCTGCCGTCACCGGGCCCACGCGTTTCGTCCCACTGCATGCGAGTGTGCCACCGCTGTCAGCCATCGCCCCCTGGGACCTGCGTGGTCTGTCTCACTGTGCGTGAATGTGTGAAGGCGGTCAGTCTTCCCCGCACCCCAGCTGGTTCCGGGCTGCCTGCGCGCCTGGGTCGGGGGCCCTGTCCTGCCCGAACCTGCTCGCTGCTGGCTCCGCCCCTCTTACCATCCCCATTGAAGGGTAAGATGTAGTCAGACTTCCGTATAATTCAATTTTCTGTCCTTTGGTTGTGTCTTTGTTTCTCCAAACCTTTGTTGTATTCAAACTTGGTTGTGGGAGAAGGCACAGTGTTTCCACCTATGCCTCCATCTTGGCGGAAGTCCAGCCTCTGCCTGTTTTATGCAGGGTCATACAACTGTAGGTACAAAGCAATCTTCAGATAATTACTACTTGTGCCGGGCTTGGACGTGCCCAGGAGTGGCCAACCTCTGAACCTAGGTGGGCTGTTGCTAGTGCTGGGGCCTGGAGCAACATAGTGAGAATGGAGTTCACTGAAGCCAGGTGTTGCTTGTTTAAGATAATTTTGGAAAATCTGAAGTGTGGGGAAAGACAAGCCATTCATATGGAAAAGCCACTGGAAACAGGTTGGGCAAGTAAAAGTTGGGTGGGGCAGGAACTCAGCAAATCACCAGGTAAGATAAACAGTGTGAGCCAGGTTCTGCCTGACTGCCTGCTCCATAGGGCGGGGGGTAGGGGGATGTCTCAGAAAAGAAACAATGGCCTCTGCCAGGACTTCTGTTTGGGAGAAAATTGCTCCCGCAGCTTTAGAACTAATGCCAGACAATTCAGTTCCTCTCCATATGTCTCTGGTGCCTTTGAAGCTGTTATGACTGCACTGAATCACAGAGTAACGGAGTCTGAGTAAATCTGTATTTGGGCCTTTTCATAGAAATTGCCTGGGAGCTTCTATCTTCCACTGTCTCGCTCCCTGCTGGTTTTCACAGCCACAAATTGTGTGGAATCATCTGCCTGGCACTGGAACCCTGGACTGGGGTGCATGGTGTGGGGCTGGGACTCCTCACTCCCAAGACATTGCTTTCCATTTTTATCTGCCACATGTGTTTTAAGGCCAGTCTGTTCCACATCTCTTCCCCTCCTACAAGTCTTCGTGTGGTTTCTTCTTTAATTTCATAATTGTTGGACTTCCATTCAGCTCAATTTCTGACAGTTCTGAATAATGGTTGTTCTATAGTTTAGTTGTAATTTTGATGTGGTTGTGCGAGAAGGCAAGCTGTGTTTACCTACATTATCATCTTGACTGAAGTTCCTTATAGTGATTTCAATTTGCTTCCTTATCTTTTACCGAGAATTCATTTACTTATTCCTTCATTCATTCTTTTGTTTATTCAACTCATGTGTAATGAGTGGATATTATGTGATAAGCAGGGTATTAACAAAGAAAAGGCAACATTTTATCTCATAAAAATAACACATAAAATGTCTGGAAAAGGGAAGAACTTTAGGCAGTTTGTGTGTATGAGAACTGAAAGAAGACCAGTGTGGTCCTGACTGGCGTGGCTGAGTGGATGAGTGCCGGTCTGCAGGCCAGGCCCCCAGTATGGGACACATGAGAGTCAACCACTTGTTTATGTTTCTCCCCCTTTTTCTCTCTGCCTTCCCCTCTGTCTAAAATATAAATCTTAAAAAAAAAGTACAAACATCCAAACCAGTGTGACTGGAGCATAATGAGTGAAGAGTGGAATGAATAAATGTTTCACAAAATAGATGTGTTTAACTCTCATTCAGTGGAAAACCTAAAATTCTTATCTAGAGTATACTGTGGTTCATATTTCTCTAAATTGTCTGTGCCCCCCAAAGACAGTAACATCTCTTCTTTTTGCTAGAAGCAGGGAATGAGGGTGGGCAAAATGGATGAATGGGATAAAAATGTTATAATCATCTACTTATAAAATAAGGAAGTCTTAGAGCCACCATCTTACAGTGTACAGTATAGTGACTATATTGCATATTTGACACTTGCCAATTGATCTTAAAGTCCACATCAAAATGGAAAAAAAACTTCCTTGTAACTATGAGAAAAAAGTAGTAAGGATGATGATTTTTTTAAGTAGAGTAAATCCAAATCTATCCATTTTTATATGTGCAGTATTCACTACACATGAATTGCTACTTCTGGAACTTAATTATTTTGTACATTGCATATGCTTCTTTAAAATATATCCTCATGACAAATTTTCTGGATTCTCTAACTTTTCAAATTCTTGATGCTTGGACTACCAAGGGAAAAATCAAGCTATGGTTAATTTTAGAGAATATCATGGCAAAATATTGTTAAATTAAAAATCTTTAACTTTTATGGCTAAAGTATTGTTTAAAGTAGGATTTTATTGAATCACAAATGCTTGCCTAAAAAGAAGACTGCCCTTGGGGAATGGAGTCTACGCCAGGACCATAGCAAATTACAAAAGACAGTACACCCACTGTCCCACAGTTTTGGCAGCTTTTTTTGTACATGAGATAGGAGGGAGGGGGAAGAAGTAATCTGAAAAAAATTACATTAGCTTGATGCAAGAGAGAGGAGAAGGTGCATGGAGCCAGCTCTGGCACAGGTGTAGAGCCTCCATAAAAAATGTCCACTTTTGTAGATTGGTTCTGGGCAGCTGTCCAGAAAGCCCATGTTGTAAACAAGAGAGGCTCCCAGGGTTAGATGGTGTTGGTGAAAATCATCTGCGGAAATAGCCGCCTGGATATTAATCCAAAATTATAAGAATCCAAACAGAAATGTGAGAAGTCTTTTGTTAGCTGTCCGGCAACTATTACCAGAGTAATAATTCAGTCCCTTTTTCTCACACACCAGCCCTTGTCATTTTACTAATTGATTGATTAACTCCTTATTGAATTTATTGGGGTGACATTTGTTAATAATAAATTGAAGGATTTCTCCTTTAGGATAGTTTCTGAGCCATTGAAAAGAAGGTGGCAAACATTTAAGGATCAGAGAAAGTGATGACTTCATTCAGTCAAAAATCCATGAAATGCCTACTCTCTAAGGCACAGTACTAGAGTGAACTTACTGAAATTCATGAGTACAATAAGCTAACGATCACAGCAAAAATCAAATTTATAATTTTACATACAAATGGGATCAAAGGCCTTGGTTGACTGATATTAACAGATATTAAGTGGTAAAATGACTCATTTGGAGTTATGATCAGTGATAGTTGTATTGCATTATTTGAAAATCTTTACTTTCTACTTGGAAAAAAAGAGCATGCTATTGTTTTATGTATGTAAGTTTATGACAAGATATATAAGTTAACCTGAATATTAACTGACATAAGGACACTCTGAAATGTAGCAAAATGAAACTTGGTCTACATTTCTGCTGTCAATTTTCCTTTATCATCTTCTAAAAACAATTTCTTCTAAAAATCAATTAACTTGCACAATTCAGGTTTATTAACAGATCTAGTTAGTGAGGTAATCTAGATAACTACCTAGGTCCTAAGATACTAAAATATGGGTTTATTTTATTTGGTTTTGTTTTCTATGCCAAGACAGATGCAGGTGAAGGTGCTTTGAAACACAAGTCCCATAGAAATACAAAGTGTCATTTTCCTAGAAAAGTAAAAGAGTCTGGATGAGGTAAGTATAACTTTATTGGCATTGTCTGTGTAGTCCATTGAGAAACTCGAGACTACTCTTTTTCCTACAGTGACTGGATGAACATTCTTTGAACAAACTTTATAATAAAGTTTATAATCCAGATTCGTGTGCCTTTGAAATTCTATATCCCAGGCCTTGACAAGAAAACTCATTTCTAAATTGGTTTGGCAATCTTGTCATTTCTTACCATGCATATAACAACTGCCAACTCAGATGGCCTTAGGCTGAAGTAACATAAACCAATGATGTAGTATGTGGTTTTGCTGTGTTATAATAATTAGATCAAAGGTATAGCTTTGATATACAGCTACTACCACTTTCAGAGAGCAGGCTATGTGTAAAGAAAGGCTTTGTTTATAGTCATAGGCTACAAAAAACACAGGAGACACTGTGATAAAAGTCAATATATATTGGTTTTAGTCTAGAGCACATTTTCCCCCCAGAAACCACTGGGGGCAAACTGTTTTTGTTGCTTTTTTAAAAATTGAGATATAATTAACATATAACACTGTGTAAGTTTATGATGTACAATGTGTTGATTTGATATGTCAATACATTGCAGTATGACTGCTATCATAGCTTTAGATAACACCTCCATTACCTATTATAATTTTCATTTGTTTTTGGTGAAAAAAATTAAGATATAAGTCTCTTAGCAAGTTCAAAGTATATCATACCACACATATTGTTAACTACAATAACAATGCTGTGCATCAGACCTCCAAAATTAATTTTTTTATCATTGCAAGTTTGTATCCTTTGACCAGCATCTCCCACATTTACCACTAACCAGTCCCTGGCAATTGCCATTCTATTTTTCCCATCTATGAGTTTAGTTTTGTAGATTCCAGATAAAATGTACCATGTGGCATTTGTTTTCTTCATCTGAGTTGTCTCACTTAGCACAATGCCCTCAAGGCCCATCCACATTTTTCACAAATAGCAAAATTTACTTCTTTTTTATAGCTAAATAACATTCCATTCCATTGTGTGTGTCTCTTTATTCATCATTCCACTGACAGATGTTTGGGTGCTTTCCATATCTTGGCTACTGTGAATAATGGTCAATGAACATGGAGGTGGGGATTTCTTTTCAATATCTAGATCATTTCCTTTGGATATATACGTAAAAGATTGCTAAATCATAGTGTTGTTCTATTTTTTCCACATCTTTACCAACATTTGCCATCCATCTATCTTTTGAAAGCCATTCTAACAGGTATGAAATAATGCCACATTGAGGTTTGGATTTACATTATCCTAATAATATTGACCATCTTTTGCATGTACCTGTTTGACATTTGTATATACTGTTTAGGGAATTTTTCCATACAGTTACTCTATTTTTAAAATCTGATTGTTTGCCTGTTTTGTTAATGAATTGTATGAATTATTTATGTACTTAGATATTAACACCTAATGCAACATGGGGTTTGCAAATATTTTTCTCATTCTTTAGATTGCCTTTTCATTTTGCTGATTGTTTCTTTTGCTGTGCAGAAGCTTCCAAGTTAGATGCAGTCTCACGTGCTGATTTTTGCTTTTCTTGCTTAAACATTTGGTGTCATACCCAAACAATTATTGCCAAGACCACTTTTAGTGGGCTTGTTTCCTATGTTTTTTCTAAGAGTTTTACAGGTTTGGATTATATGTTTAAGTTTTTAATCTATGTTGAGCTAAGTGTTCTCAGTGGTTTAAGGTAAGTGTCCAAATTTATTTATTTTTCTTTATGAGGTAATCAGTATCTAAGGACAAAATCTGTTTTAAAAATATTTTTCAGTGGATGCAGGTGAAACTAAGAGTCCTTATCACTTAATTAAATTTGGCTTTGAATATCAGGTCTAAAAATTCTTTCTCTCTCATTCTCTCTCCCATAGCATAGTTAATTCTATCATGGAATTTTAAAAGTTTTCTGTGTTCTCACTATCCTCTCACTTGCTACTAAACATTCTTATATTACACAGTCTAAATTTAGGAATCTAACACATTTTATATAACTGGTTTAGTTAAGTATTATTTGGTAAATCTCCTTTTGTCCATTCACATCACGGGCTTCTAGATAGTTTATGTTCCCTTGGGTCATGTGATCAATCCTGGTTTTCTCCGTTGTCATTTTTGTATAACCAAACACCATAGAACACCAGCATAGCATTGCTTCCTTCTGCAAAAAATTTGAGTAGGGCAATTTCAGGTAGATAGAATTAGGGAGTTATGTCAAATATAACTGACATGTCTTGTTCATCATTCCTCTTCAAACCACTGATGAATGTTGCTGCTTTGCCTTTATTAACTTATCTCACCTGTAAAACTCTAAATGAGGTGGAATTGATAATTATCCCTTTCTACTCCAATATTCTTCTAGGAAGTCTAAATGTACAATTAAAATGGTGGGGGGGTGGGAGATGAAGGTGTAATTTAAATTTAAACACCTAAGGTTTAATTCTTTTGTTTTGTTTTTTAGAGATATTTGGTATATCCTTAGAGATGATAATATTTGAGGAAACAAAGGAGAAGAAATAAAATTAAATCAATTTTTAGAACAATATCTTGTCCTAGCAGAAAAAATTGAAAAAATATTTCATAATTGTTTTCAACTCAAGACAGACATTTGCATATAAGTGTTAGCGCTTAGACCAACAAGTGCCAAAGAGTTCAGTCTGATGAATATTCTTTTTATGGAAAGTATAAATTTAAATAAATTGATATTTAGAATCAAATATATTTTTGTTCAGCAATTATACCCTTCATATATGAGTGAGGAATAGTGTGTGGCAACCCATGTGGGCAGGATCTGACCAGAGAGACTTCAGGGGTCATCTCAAGTGTGGGGTTTATATGTAAAGGCTTGCCAAAGAATCATTTTGCTTAAGAGAGATACAGAACCAGAAGACACACTTAAGGCTGGAAATAGATAGTAAATGAGTGTGCTAATACAATGGAGGACTAAGCGGAGGTAGAAAGAAATTCTGGGGCGGAAATGGGAGGGAGGTGGAGAGCACTGAGGGGGGAAGGGCAGGGAATATAAAACAGAAAATTGTACTTGAATAAGAATTAAATAAAAAAAGAAATTCTGGAGAGAGGTAAATGATAAGGGCTGTCATCATTCATTCATTCATTCATTCAACCAATATTCATTGTAGAAGTATTATTGTGTGATTAAGAGAATGGGCCTCAAAAATGAAGACCTAAAACTTAAACTCTAATTTTATATTTACAAGGCACATTCATGAACAAGTTCATGAGCTTTTCTGAGTCTCTTCTCAACTGTAAATTTGGGAAAATAATAAGCATCTCAAAGTGTTGTTGTGAAGACAGACAAGTTAATATATTTATGTTTAATAACACTCAGTATAAGTAATAACATTATACCTGTTTTATTTTTATACTATTAGCATTGCTTATTCAAATCTTTCTGTATACAAAAAAACTGCCAAACTGTGGCAGGGTAAGAGACCAGAGGGCGTATGAAGTGAATGAAGCAAGGGTTCTGGGTAAGTCAGATTTGCCAAGACATCCCTTGCAGTACACTCTAGGAAATCTTTATGGACCAGGAAACAATCTGTAAAGAAGCCAAACTGCAGTGAACACCAAAGAGGTCCTCCCAAGACCTTTATGGTTTAACCATGGGATACATGGTTTGATTCTATTGTTAGAGGGTCCTGATAAGTTCCACATTCAGAGTGTAATCAAAGTCATCATATGTCACATACATTAAGTCGAAAGTCTCTAATATTTATGACATGCTGGAAAATTGAAGGAAACTTTTATTGTTTAATTTGACAGCTGATCCTCAAAATATTGTTTTTCAGAAAACAATTTGTATATAAGGAACAGCACCAGCCTTTTAAGCAACATTTTTGCCACATTTTCTTAGTAGTCACTGATGGAAACTAATGTGCAGGGCCTGTGATAAGAAGCTGCTCTGTAACAGGCCATCACTGTTACCTAAAAGCAAACTAAAATGGCATAAATAATTGTGCTGTAGAAAGCCTTTCTATTGCACCTTACCGATCACTGACAATTTACATATCTTAGGAAAACCTTTGTTGGGTTCTGTATTTCTGCACCATTATGTGCTTTTCTGGATAATTACCAGTTAATGTGAAAAAGCAGATGGAAAAAAACCTTGAAATTTCTGATAGAGAATCCTCAAACCTCTCCTCTTATCTGTGCATAGCAGCTTCCTGATTTCAAAAGAAGTTTCAAAACCTTTGTTAAAAATGTCTCTGATTCCCAGTTTGAATGAACCAAATGACATTCAGCTAAAATTATTCTGCTTTTTCCACAATTAAATTCCATTATCATGAACTGTCAAAGTAAAATGGAAGGCCTCTTAACTAATGTGTCATTTGTTTGCTTGGTATGTTTTGTGGTGTGAACTGTATAAAGCTGTGTGAAGTGTTTGTGTATGTACAGGGGAAACAATAACTGTAATTTTGCAACAATGTGTGGGCTGTATCCATGAGTCTCCTCCCCATTTTTCTCCAATTATCCCTTTAGAGAAAGGCTGACTGACCATTTAACTAAACTTAAGAAGTGGTAGACAGCTTCAATGTGTAGGTCCTCTAAGTGACTTGTTTTCCTGACTTTGTCTCTCATTTGTGTTAGACATTAAGCAAACTCTAATGTCTTAACTCCTATTAAAAAATCTATGATTACAGCATAATTCTTGGAAAAGATTACAAGATTATATTCCAAATCCTACCACCAGCAGAATGTCAGAATGTGTTTATGCCTGAGTGAAGAAGCAAAGAAATGACTAACCACTGGTAGTGATGAAATCCATCTCCTGACATCATCTTCTGGGAGCCTGTGTTTCATTCAAATAGCTACATTGCTCCTATGACCACATCTTTGGGTATGTGGAACATTTAGTGTTTGAAAAAGTTAGAGCCCTTATTTCATACCATTTTAAAGGAAATTTGATGTTAATGCTACAGTAAACTCATGAATTCTCTGTCAAATTATTAACTTCATAGAACATCCTGTATATATCTAGGATCCCAGTCCAGCTTTCATTCTTGTTCTCTTTGTACTTTCCCCACCCTTCTGGGTATTCAGTGAATGTAAATAGAGAAAAAAATTAAACAATGCTTTCATTTAAATATTGCATATGCTAGATTTGTGTCCCTTAAACATGGACGGCTTCCACAAATTCTGTACTGTCATTTTAGAAGGGTGATACTTAACAACAGTAACAGTCCTGGCTGGTGTGGCTCAGTGGATTGAGTGCTAGCCTGCAAACCAAAGGGTCACCAGTTCGATTCCCAGTCAGGGCACATGCCTGTGTTGCAGGCCAGGTCCCCAGTGGGGTAAATGTGAGAGGCAATCACACATTGATATTTCTCTCCCTCTCTTCCTGTCTTTAAAAGTAAATAAATGAATAAAATCTTAATAAAAATAACAGTAATCATCACTACCATTATCATATCATCATTACCATCACAATGGCTAACATTTATTGAGAGTTCACTCTGTAGCAGGTCCTGTCTAAATTTTTTAAATACACTAATTCATTTAATTATCACAATAATCTAATGTTGTAGGTACTATTATTATTCATGTCATATAGATGAGAAAAATTGGGTTTGAAGAAATTAACTAACTTGCCCGAGTTCATTCAACTGAAAAGTGACAAACCAAAAATCCGAGCTTAGTCTATATTATTCCAAAGTACTTGTACTTAAATGAATACTATAGTGTCATGCAGGAAATCTCATTCTTCTTTTGAAGAATGAGAGTTCTATAATCTTGTTTCCATGTTTTACTCTGTGCTGTGAACCTGCAACCTTGTGTTCCACCCTAAATCTTGGGTCTGTTTTTCCATGGTACAGAAACTCCTGGGAATTAAACCTGAAAGAGTCTCTTCTCATTTTCTAACATTGCTATTAGCTTATTTTATATCAATCCAAGCTTCTTTGCCCCATAAATTTATCGTACGTGTCTACTTAAAAAATCCTTATTTTCACCTCTCAGCTCATACCCCTACTCCTTGGTATAAAATGACAAGAATAGTAACTAAGTTTAAGTATAATTTCATTTTTGAAATGCAAATTAACCATGCCTAATTCATGTAGTAGAAAGATGGAGCTTTATAATCTAAGAAACTTTGGTTAAACTTCGATTCTGCCACAAATGAAACTCTCTGTGATTGGCAGTTTCTAAATTGCTTTGATAATCACTTCCCTTTCCTGTAAAATAAAGTTAATGGCATCTCTCTTAAAAGTTGTAGTGTATATTACATGCAATTATGGGTGCAAAGTGCTAGGAATATGCTGACACATGGTAGTCACTCCATAAGTAGTTGTTGTTATTATTATTGTTTTTCTTTCACAGATTATATACAGAAAAGAACAGGGAGTGGAAAAAGGAGTGTTTTCTTTCACAAGTGTAAGCTGTGAGACCAAAACAAGTATTAGGAAGCAGGGACAGACAACTGCCTGGCATCGCTGAGTGGGCTTTTGCAGACAATTTAACATAAAATATTCAATGTATTTAATTACATTTATAAGTGCACAGGTATATGTGTTGTACATATCTTTATAGTATAAGTATATATAAATTTATATAAACATTCTTGGGGAAATGAAAGGTAACTTTATTTATTAATATTCTATAATGCACTATGACTATAGTACTAAGAATTTTCACTAAAGGATATTATTTAACATATACATTATCCCTAATTCTTTTTTATTTTAAGTTTTGTTTCTTTTTATAGAGGGGAAGGGAGGGAGAAAGATAGGGAGAGAAATATCAATGCATGGTTGACTTTCAGGTGGCCTCCACTGGGGACCTGGCTCCCAAGCCAGGCATGTGCCCTGACTGGGAATGGAACTGGGGACCCTTTTGTTTGCAGTCCACACTCAATCCAGTGAGCTATACACCAGCCAAGGTTTATCCCTAGTTCTTAATATAAGAAAACCAAGGTTGAGAAGAGTGGAAGAACTTGAAGAACTCATTAGTTATCACCCAACAAGTTCTAAGACTTAAATTGAAGGCCAACGTTGTCTAATTACAAAAATTACTGAGCAATGGTAGCTTTGACCCAAGCAAGTAAAACAGTGCTACAAGCTGTACTAGCCAATTCAACAAATATTGAATGGATTCCATGCTGTAAAACACTGTTTTAAGTACCATCAAAAGGTAGAATATGATAAACCATGATTTCTGCTTTCAGATGTAATCATATTTATAATACAAGGCAAGACATTGCTATATACCATAAAACTGGCATAAATAAAAATATTTTGAGCCCTGGCTGGTGTAGCTCAATGGATTGAGCGTGGGCCTGTGAAGCAAAGGGTTGCCGGTTCGATTCCCAGTCAGGGCACATGCCTGGGTTGCAGGCCAAGTCCCCAGTAGGGGATACATAAGAGGCAACCACACACTGATGTTTCTCTCCCACTTTCTCCTTCCCTTTCCCTCTCTCTAAAAATAAATAAAATATTAAAAAATATTTTGAGATTTGACTTAAAACGGTGTGTTGGTTAAATTTTTGTAATGCTTTAATTAATCTACATGTGCATAAAATAAGCTTTTGTGGGCTAGCTTAGGGAAGTAATTGCCATAATATAGTGTGCATAGCATGATGTATTGAGTCCTAGTGCAATGAGCCTACAAATGAAAGGTTGAAATACAATCACTTGTAAACACAGGAAGTGTTGGGACTGGAGGGGAGATGGCTGTCTGGCTCTGTCTCTTTTAGGTGTATGGCCTTCAGTGAATCACCTAAGCTTTCTGAGGTACAGTTTCCACGGCTATATAATGCGCTGATCACAGTTGGCTGTTGAATGCCAGAAAGTGTGGTGCAGGATAAGCAGGATCAAACACTTTGTGAAGAACAGAAATGAGGCACATAAGCCAGTCAATAAAAGTTATTCATTTTCCTGGAGATACATGTGACTTCTGCATGCTTTCAAATGCATAAATATTTAATGTGAGTCTGGCAGCCAGTTCTTTCTATTAACCAGGGCAAACTGCTTCAAGGTTTTTCCTTCCTCCTTGACAAATACAACCATTATCATTATCGAGTAGCCTCAAGAAATAAAGGACAGTGATTGAGATCCATCCTTCTCACCTGTGCCAGCACTACCACCTTTTAAGTTTTGGGGAGAGGACAAAAAAAACAAGATGTGTTCTCAGGATCATGTTTATATTCTTCTTTACAGATGACTTAATTTCACTGTTCTTTAAGTTACCCAACATTGTGCTACATGACTCCTTTGTCCCACTTTTCAACAATAAATTTGGTTACTGAAATAAATGTATCACTTGTCAAAGTGATAAACCTCCAGAGTGTGTACATGAAATGTGCTAAATACTTTACCTAAGAGTCCACAAACTGATACTGACTGCAACAGATAAGAATCTTTTGCCAGCATGGAGGTCAACTATGCCATAAGTACATTATTTAGTTGGGCTGACATTTTATTTTTTTGCAAGACTCTCCCAATGAGTACATAAATTTGCACTCTGGTGTAACCTTCCTTATTTTATTACAGACCTTCATTTTGAGCATGACTAATTAAGTATGATATTGAAAGAATATGAACTTATTTTGTTTGCTTTGTTTCAAACTTTTTATGTAACTTTTCTTAACAGTAGAAGTAGTGTCTTAAAGTTGATCTCTGTAGCTTTACATCCAAATTCCAGAATTGGATGATAGGCAGGGATTATATAAAGCAATGCATTATGGGTTCTGGCTCTCCTTTTAGCCTCTTCAACAGCCTACAGGTGAGTGTTGTACCATCCTGTTATTATACTGACATGTTGGGTGATAGCTAACTGTCTGAATCCTGTCTAAGACTCTTTCTGCCTAGACAAAACTTAGTCTAGACATTTTGCCTAGTCTTGAGGATCTGCCTTATGACAAAACCTAGACATTGGTCCATCTTTCCTTTTAGATTTCCTAAACCTATCTAAGTAATCTACTATAACAGTACCAGCATGATCTCTAACAGGGTTTATCTAGGGCAGGGGTGTCAAACTCTTTTTCTGGGATCCACATCAGCCTTGTTGTTGCCTTCAAAGGGCTGGATGTAACTTTAGGACTGTATAAATGTGACCGCTCCTTAGCAGTTAAGTGAGAGCTCAGTGCTACTGCCAGGTAGAAGCAAGGTGCCAGGCCAGATTTGGCCCAAGGGCTTTGTGCTTGCCACCTGTGCTCTAGGGCATGTTGTGTGGCATGGCACCTAAACCCCCTTTGAGGGACTTTTAATGCCTATGCTTTTCTTTCTTTTGACTCTCTCCTTCAATGGAAGCCTTTTAACTAGCTTGGAAATAGGGATCTGGGGTAGTTTTTATCAATAGGCAACCTCAAAATTTATCATTTATGTTCAAGGTCTGATTTCTTTTGGTTTTCCCATTGAGGATAATAGTAAAAAGTCAAGAAACTCTGTGTGTGTATATTGTGGTCTGCTGTTCTTTACAAATTAAAACAGATTCTAGCTAAATAAAGGAAGAAAAGCAAATGTATAAGATCATGTGGTGGAATATAGTTTTTTTATTTTTAAATAAGTTTCCTTTCCCCAGCAATTCCACTGCTAGGATTGTATCCTAAGAACCCTAAAATACCAATCCCAAAGAACCTATGCACCCCAATGTTCATAGCAGCACAATTTACAATAGCCAAGAGTTGGAAGCAACCTAGGTGCCTGTCAGTAAACGAATGGATCAAAAAACTATGGTACATTTACACAATGGAATTCTATGCAGCAGAAAGAAGGAAGGAGCTCCTTACCTTTTGCAACATCATGGATGGAACTGGAAAGCATTATGCTGAGTGACATAAGCCAGGTGTTGAAGGACAAATACCATATGATCTCACCTTTAACAGGAAGCTAAACAACAAAACAAACAAGCAGGCAAAATATAACCAAAGACACTGAAATAGAGAACAGGCTGACAGTGACCAGAGGGGAGAGGGGAGGGAATTTCAGGGGAAATAAGGGAGGGATTTAGAGGAACAAATATAAAGGATACATGGACAACAACTGAGAAGGGTAGAAATGGGAGGCGGGCACAGGGGGTGGGATGGGATGGGAGTAATAGAAAACTGTACTTGAAAAATAATTAAATAATTTTTTTAAATAAATAAAATAAATAAGTAAGTTTCCTTTCTTTTTTTTTTAAGATTATATTTCTTTATCTTTAGAGGGTAAGAGAAGGAAAGAGGGAGAGAAATATCAATGTATGGTTGCCTCTTTTGCGTCCCCTGCTGGGAACTGGCCTGCAACCCAGGCATGCTCCCTGACTGGGAATTGAATTGCGATCCTTTGGGTCATAGGTCCGCTATAGTTTCTATTTCAAATTATTATTATGCCATATTTCTAATTATTTATATGCACACACTGCCATTAAAATATGGTTCTCAAATTTTTGTACCAGTTTTCAATAGAATATTTTTTACTCTATGATCTGCTTCAAATTGTTAAACTACGAGATACTATCAACAGTGTTAATGGAAAAAACACACTTAAATTGGGTCAATAGTAACTGTAACTGTTTATATTCATCAATATGAGTATAAACTGTGTAGATAAACTGGCACATGGATTTACTTTTACCATTCAACCATTGAGTTCAAACCCGCATTATTCAAGGGTCAACTGGCAGTTAAGGAACTACATTTGCAGACAAATGACTTAAGTTATACACAGATTTTCATATATATGTGTGAATGTTTCAATATATATAAATATTTATTTTTCATTCATTCATTGGTGAACACTTATGGTTGTTTCCATGCTTTGATTATGTGAATAAATGTGTAATGAACATGGGGATACAGATATCTATTTGAGATGGTGATTTTAATTCTTCTACCCACACTGAAGTGGGATTGCTGGATAATATAATTGTTTTAAATTTTTAAATAAACTTTCACACTGATTTTCGTTTTACATTCCTTACAAAAATGCACAAGTATTCCAACTTATCTACATTGTTGCCAACAGTTACCATTAATTTTTCTCAAATATTTTATTTATTTATTTATTTATTTATTTATCTATAGAGAGAGGAGAAGGGAGGCAGAAACAACGCGTGATTGCCTCTCATGTGGCCCCCACTGGGGACCTGGCCCAAATCCCAGGCATGTGCCCTGACTGGGAATCAAACCCGCAACAATTTGGTATGCAGCCCACACTCAATTCACTGAGCTACACCAGCCAGGCCATTAATTTTTTTATCATCACCATCCTAATGGTTGTGAGACAGTATCTCATTGCAGTTTTGATATGCAATTCTCTGATTCCTGATGTCGAACATATTTTCATGTAACTGTTGATCATTTGTACGTCTTCTGTGGAAAAATGTCTACTCAGGATTTCTGCCCTTTTTAATTGATTTGGATTTTTTGTTGTTGTTGACATATCAGTTTTTTCTATACCTTGAATATTAACTCCTTATCATATACATAATTTAGAAATATTTTCAGTCATGCCTTAGGTTGCTTTTCATTTTTTTGATGATTTTATTTTAGTGCAAAAATATTTTGCTTAAGGTCACATTTGTTTATCTTTCCTTTTGTTGCCTGGACTATTGGTATCATAAAAATGTTCCCAACACCAATATCAAGGAATGTTTTTTCTTTTTTTTTTTTTAGGTATTATATGGCTTGGGGTCTTAGATTTATGTAATCAATTTCAAGTTAATTTTTATGAATAATGTAATATAAAGATTCAGTTTCCCTTTTATCTGCATGTGGTTTTTCAGTTTCACCGATATCATTTGTTAAAGAGACTACCTTTCCATATTAAATATTCTTGGATCCCTTGTTAAATATGAGATGACCATCTATACTTGAGTAATTTCTATATTCTGTTCCATTTTTCTATGACTCTATTTTGATGATGCCATTACCATACTTTTTTATTATTATAGCTTTGTTATATACTTTGAAATCAGAAAGTATGACACTTCCAGCTTTGTTCATATTTCTCAAGTTTGGATTTTTTTTGATTTCTGTAAAAATGCCATTATAATTTTGATTGGGATTGCAGTGACTCTATAGATGACTTTGGGTAGCATGAGCATTTTAACAATATTTTTATAATCCATAGGCATGAGATATTTTCCCATTTATTGTAGTTATTTTTAATTACTTTAATCAGAGTCTTGAAATTTTTTACATTGTCTAGATCACCCACTTCCTTGGTTAAATTTACTATGAAATGTTATGCTATTTTTGACGGTATTATTGTTTTCTTTTTCCTTTTACATATAGTTTGCTATCCTATTTTTTAAAAATATTTTATTTATTTATTTTTTAGAGAGAGAAGGGAGGGAGAAAGAGGGGAGAGAAACATCAATGTGTGGTTGCCTCTCATGTGTCCCCTGCTGGGGACCTGGCCTGCAACACAGGCACGCGCCCTGACCGGGAATCGAACCAGTGACCCCTTGCCTCACAGGCATGTGAAGCAAATCCACTGCCCAATCCACTGAGCTACACCAGCCAGGGCTTTGCTATCATATTATAGAAATACAACTGATTTTTGCTTATTGACTTTATATTCTGCACCTTTTTCCTCTATAAGTTTTTATTTTCTTTGTTTACTTCAACTTTTTCACTATCCATCCAACACCCCTCTTCCTCTGACAGCTGTCTGTCTGTTCCCATTATCTATGCAACAGTTTCTAATTTGTTTGCGTACTTTGTTCATTCGGTTTCACATGTAAGTGAAATCATATTGTACTTTTCTTTACCTGGCTTATTTCACGTAGCATAATACTCTCCATGTTGTTGCAAAAGATAAGATTTCCTTCCTTTTTGCTTGTGAGTAATATTCCATTGTGTAAATGTACACTGATTTTTTTATCCACTCATCTATTGATGGACACTTGGGGCTGTTTCCATATCTTGGCTATTGTATATAACACTGCAATGAACATAGGGGTAACATATAGTCTCTCAAATTAGTGTTTTGGGTTTCTTTGGATATATTCCCAGAAGTGGAAATGCTGGGTCATATACTAAGTTTATTTTTAATTTTTTGTGGTATCTCCAAACTGCTTTCCATATGGCTGCACCAGTCTGTATTCCCACCAACAGAACAAAAGTGTTCCCCTTTCTCTACATCCTCACCAGCATTTGTTGTCCATTGATTTATTGATGACAACCATTCTGACAGGTGTGAAGTGGTATCTCATTGTGGTTAATTTGCATCTCTCTGATGGCTAGTGATGTTGACCATTTTCTCATATGTTTATCAGCCATCTGTATGTCCTCTTTGGAGAAGTGTCTATTTAGGTCCTCTGTCCATTTTTAGGATCGTTTGTCTTTCTAGAGTTAAGCTGTATTAGTTCTTGATAAATTTTGGGATTAGCCCCTTGTCAGATATGTTGGGGAATATGTTCTCCCATTCAGTGGATTGTCTTTTCAGTTTGATGATGGTTTCCTTTGCCGTGCAAAAGCTTTTAGTTTGATGTGGTCCCATGTTTTATTTTATTTTTTCCTTTATCTGAGAAGATATATCAGAAAAAATATTGCCACAAGAAATGTTCAATATTTTACTGCCTATGTTTTTTTTTTATTTTTATGGTTTCAAGTCTTACATTTAAGTCTTTAAACCATTTTGAGTTTATTTTTGTTTATGGTGTAATAAGGTGGTCTAGTTTCATTTTTTTGCACATATCTGTCCAATTTTCCTAACACCTCTTATAGAAAATACTATCTTTACCCCAGTTGCATGCTGTGGCTAATCCCAGTAACAGAGATGGTAATACAGAGGTGAGGCAGCTGAAGCCTGGCAGTCACTGTTACTGAAAGGAGAAAAAGCCACAAATTCACCAGCCAACCACTCCTGGCTCACCCCGCACTCACAAATCACAGCTGAACCCAGCAAGGGCACTTGGGACAGATCCTGCAGTGCAGCACTATCATTAGGATCTGAGTGCAGGAACCCTGCTGGGATTTCATGGGCTTAGCAGCCTATTGCCTGCCGCATTCCCTTATGAGGGTAGTGCCCTAAAACTGAGGGGACCTGGTCACAGAGGAGATGCATAGTTCTCTTGAGAATACTGGGCATTTATTAACCACTTTGCAGAGATCCCAGAAGCCAGAGCATTGCAACAGAAACTAAAAAGTTGCACTTCAGCACCACCTACTGGAAATCAAAGAAAGACTTCTTATCTGCTTGCTAGATAGAGAAGTGTCACACTTAAAAGAAAGGAGATTTTATTCTCATAGATGCCTAGGCAGAGAAAGAATCCGTCCAATACCATGAAAAACCAAGGAAACAAAATATCTGTGAGAAAATGTAAAAGTTCCATAAAATAAATTTAAATACATGGAAATACGTGATTGAAATGACATAGAATGCAAGATAGCATTTCTGAAGAAACTCAAATGATACAAAAAACACAGATAGGCAGTTTAGTACACTTACCAATAAAATCAATGAACAAAAAGTGTAATTTACCCATGAGATTAAACCTTTAGAAAAGAACCAAACAGAAACTCTGGAAACAAGTCAGTAAAAGACATGAAAAGTGAACTAGCAAACAAGAAATAGAACTGAACAGATGGAGCAAAGAATTAGTGATAGCAAAGGTAGAAATCTAGAAATAATGCATACTAGAGAGGAGAGAGACTTGAGAATAAAATATATGTAAAAGAATTCTTATTTAATGATTCCCAGTCAGGGCACATGCCCCAGTTGCAGGCCAGATCCCCAGTAATCATTAAATAAGCATTAGAAAGAGCCATCTAAGAACAATGGGCCCACCAGAAGAGGACAGGGAGAAGGGGACAGCCTATTCAAACACATAGCTGATAAGAAAAACCCAATCTTCAAATCCAAGAAGCAAACAAAACACCTAATTATTTTAATTCAAGAAAAACCTTCTCCGAGGCACATTATATTAAAACTATTAAACATTATGCCCTGTCTGGTATAGCTCAGTGGATTGAGCATGAGCCTGTGAACCAAAAGGTTGCTGGTTTGATTCTCAGTCAGGGCACAAGCCTGGGTTGCAGGCCAGGTCCCCAGTGAGGGAGGGATGTGTGAGAGGCAACCACCATTGATGTTTCTCTCCCTCTCTTTCTTCCTCCCTTCTCCTGTCTAAAAATAAGTAAATAAAGTATTTAAAAAACATTAATGATAAATAATTCTCATGTCGACCATGGAAAAGAAGACAGTAACCTGTAAAAGAAATCCCACTATACTGGCATTGGATTTTTCAGCAAAAACTCTATAACCTAGGAGAGCAAAATCAAATAATCAACTATTGAAAGAGAGAAACAACCAGCCAAGATTAATATATCCAGCAAAGTTATTCTTTAGATGTGAAAAAATAAAGCCTGTTGTGGACATACAGATGCTGACAGAATTACTCATGGCAAGACCTCCACTACAGAAAATACTAAAGGGAGTCATTCTTCCTGAAACAAAAAGACAAAAGGATACAAAACTCTGAGTAGGATGACTAACAGACTGAAAGAAGCAGGAAATTGCAACTCTTTTTATCAGAATATAATTATTATTTAGTAAAATATACCACAAAGTTTAAGAGATAAAAACATTTAAAAAGAAAGAAAAAAGACAACAGCCACTGCGATTCAGAAATGGACTCATAGCATAGAGAAAAATTGTGACAACAGAAACATGAAAAAAGGAGGGGGTGAAGGTCTGAATTTACAAAGGAAAGTGAGATAATATTAATTCAGAAGAAAAAAGGACTAATGTATATCTAAAACTTTATTTTCCATAAAATGACTGGTAACCACACACATACAAATTCAGAAGTGAGGCATATAACATAAAAAATTAACAGGGGGAAAAACCATAGAATACCACTAAACTAAAACAACAGACAGAAACAGAAAGCAAAAGAATCAATGGAGGCACAAAGCTACCAGGGAAGATAAAATGGTTATAAAGAAATCCTGCCTTAGCTGGTGTAGTTCAGTGGATTGAGCTCAGGCCTGCAAACTAAAGGATCTCGATTTGATTCCCAGTCAGGGCACATGCCTGGGTTGCAGGCCAGTTCCCACTAGGGGATGCATGAGAGGCAACCATACATTGATATTTCTCTCTCTCTCTCTTTCCCTTCCCCTCTAAAGATAAATAAATAAAATCTTAAAAAAGAAAAAAGAAATCCTCACACATCAATAATCCCTCTCAATGTAAATAAACTGAACTCGCCAATCAAAAGGCACAAGTTCCCAAACAAACCCAAACATATGCTGCCTACAGAAGTCACATCTCAGCTGCAAGCACAAATATAGACTCAAAGTCATTTAGATTTGGGATGTGGTTTTAATGTGGGAAATTGTCGTGGCCATGATTTTAAGTTCCAGCCAAGCGTTACGTAATAAATAGGGTGATGAGAGACATAAAATACTCTATGATACAGTAGTGCAGTACATTTTTATAGAAATAGTAAATCTCTAAAATGGGTAAAGTTCTGACAGATAACAAATAAAAATACTATTTATTTACCATAGTATGGATCTGATGGCCACCATAGTATTAACAATGGGCATCTATTAGTATCACTATAAATTAGGGTACTTGTTTATTTATCATTTACCAAGCCTCTTTTTCTTCATGACCTTCTAACTTTACAGTTAACTACCTGCAGTAACAATATGTTTGCATAAGCTATGAAAACCATCAATCATATTTAAACTTAAAATGCTCATTTTCCAGGCTGGAATTGCATGCTGACTTAATAAATGAAAATAGGCACCAGCTATTTAAGTATTTGCCCAGGGGACTGTGGAATCGGGTTAGCATATTAGAGGTCACCTTAACAAACCGTCTTTGAGTCAGGGGTATATCTACCAAAAATGCTCTCAAACTTACAGAGTTAGGCTGTTGGAACTAAAAAGGTGGTATAGTTCAGTGTCACAGAAAACTTTGGGAATGGGAATAAAGTGACTGATTTGCAATGGACATCTTTGAAAGATTTGATCAGGGAGAAGTTGTGTGGGGTAGTAAGAAGCAAAATATTGAACACATTAAGATTTAAGAACCTCAGCTCTATCCTGGGTTCTGCTGATTATTGGCTGTGTGATTTAGATGCTTTCCTTTCTCTCTGACATAGTTTACTCCTCCATAAAAGAGAGTGTTGGACTAAATGTTTCCTGAATTATATTCCAGCTCAGTATATAAAACATTTAAAAATATTCTCTCACTTTCTACAAAGGATGTGAAGCAGCAATATATTAGGATTCTCAGTGCCACTTGTAAACAGAATCAGATAAGATATTGGGGAAGAGAAATATCCTGTCTTGCCTGCCTTCACATGCTATGATATGCTTGATGATTATCAAAAGATTGACATTTCAAGGAGTATGCTTATATCCCCATTTTCTTCCCCATCCCTGTCTCAATTTTTAAGCTGTAGATACTCTTGAACTTTTGAAAATGAGCAAGACCTACCTGTGGGAGAATTGTAATTGAGATAAAATATTTATTTTTGCTCCCTACATCTCCTCCTTGTGGGCCTATTTTATCGTATCTAATGGTCTTTTTATTTTCTAGCACTTCAACCCTCTCAAAACTGCTCCCAGGATAAGCTCTAAGTTTAGTTTCCACTCAATGGTCTTGTCATTCTGTGTCTGTATTTACATCGGGAAATGGAAGGCCTTGACAGAAGCAACAGACTAGAACAATATTCAGCTAATATACACTAGTACAATTATATTTATTGCTAGAGTAATTTAAAATACTTTTCTACTAGTTTATAAATACCCAATTCTGTGAGTCACCCAGTTGCTGTCCAGATAGACTAAAATCATCACCTGGGTCACTGGAACTTCCGAACATACACCAGCAAGAGAAATGCAGGACGGCCTGGCATTGTGCCAGAATCCAGTCCCAGGTCTATAGTCTATGTCAGATTATTTCCTTTTGGCAACTGTCTGCTTCCTACTTCTTATAAATATGTTTAATATCACTCTGGGAATAGGCATAGCACATGAGACAGGCAGTGGAATTTCTTAGCAAATAATTTTCAAATCTCCAAATTACACAATATAGAGCTATTACACCTCACCCTGTGTGTATGTCAGGGCTTATGTAGGATGCAGAATCAGGATATACTTCTGCTCATTTCCGTTTAGGTAGGAACAAGCAAAAATTCTGCTTCATCTCATACTCTCTGGCTACATTTGCAACTGAAATCTAGGCCACAATCTACACTATAAAAATTGATGGATGTTCATTAACTACAGCAACTCCAGGTGCTTTTTTCTGTCTATCCACCCACCTATCCTTCCATCTTTTTATCCAACCATCCATCCATCCATTTACCCACCCATCAATTGATCAATTAAGATGACTAAATCTATAATAAGAAAGAATTTGAATCCTCTATTTTGCAGGCTCTTAGGTAAATTATTCAATACTTATACTCTCTAATTTTCTTCTCTATTTAGTTGGGATAAAAATAGTATCTGCCTCATTTAGATTTTGTGAGAATTAAATGACTTGCATAGCATTTAAGATGAAGGCTCAATAAGTGGTTAATAATAATAATAGTTATAATTAATAATAGTATTCACATCACTTTACAATTTATTTTAAAAGTTGCATAAGGGAATATAAAACAGAAAACTGTACTTGAATAAGAATTAAATTAAAAAAAATAAGAAAAAAGTTGCATAAGGGAGGGCTAGGATGGGAGTAAAAGACAGAAAACTGTACTTGAACAACAATTAAAAGAAATTTAAAAAATTTAAAAAGTTACATAAGTCTTTTTTGTCTTCAATGATATCACTGTCAAATTATTCAAGAATGTGGTTTTTCAGAAAAGATACAACAAAACAGACCATTTTCTGAGCCTATAACTAAACCAAGATAGCAAACATGTTTCCATTTCTAGAAGTAAAGGTTCTACATTAAAACAATTTTGACACACTGAGCAGGAATTATTGTCTTGAAGTAGCTTCTGACAGCATGTCAAGGTTCCATTCCCCAAAAGAAAATTCAATCTTGAGAAAGCCATTCAACTTTCCTAAATCTCCTTTTTTAATTTGAAAAATAAATGCTAAATAACATGATATGTAAGGTCTATTCCAGCATTGAAGCTACTTTAAGCACATATAGGGTACATCTGCCTATTACAGAGTGAAAATGGAAAGTTCTGTTTTCTACTGAATGTATGTTGTACCAGACACAGAATTATCAGCATGGCCTTCTGGGGCATAGGCTGGACTTTTCATACTATGAGGTGCTAGGTGTTTTGGATCTGATACCATACTCTCATTTCCATTTCTTTTAGGCTCATAGATAATGTTTCATATTTGGAATTTTGGTAATGGAATGAATGGGTTACTTCCAGAGCTTGTTTCTGAGTATCAAGAAAAATAAATTGCCTCTTTGAAGGATAGGCTGAAAAAATGATTAAGAAAGTAGAAACGGATTAATAACAGTAAACTGATCACACAGTAGTATTTGTTCACAAATAATATTTTTATATACAGGGGTCTGGCACAAATAACACTCCCTTTTTATTACAAAATACTGTACTAAAAAACCATAAGCATGTAATTCTGTAACATAACAATGTCACACTCAAGCACACCATGTGACATTTTAGGCCAAATATTCAAATTAAAACCATAAATTATTACACCCATATTATTACCCTAGGAACCACACTCAAGCAGGTGTTACTTCTACCGGACACTGTATATTATTTCATTTCTACAACAATTCAGCAATGTTAGTCCTTTAAAAACATTTAAATTGAATTGATTGAGGTGACTTAGTCTGATGATTATCATTACACAGGAGAAAATTAATGTTCATGTGGTAAAAGAAACATGCCAAAGATTACCCAGCTGTGGGACACTGAAACTGAGATTAAAAACTGACTTTTTCCTTTATTTTAATTGTTTATATTTTACATTTAGTGATTACAATGGGTTTTAGGGAATCAAGAAAGGCTTCCTGAGGCCAGGCACTTCTGACACGAGACATTTCTTACATTTTGTGACTAGAGCTTCTATACTTTGAAGTTCCTCGCAGTTTCTTTGAAAAAAATTTTTTTTGAGTATGGCAGCTGGTGAATGATTTATGTTATTTCTAAGCACTGCGTAGAATCAAAAAGAAGGCCCATTTGAAGGCTCCATTTTCCAATGCAAAGAAGATTAGAGTAAAGGCACTGAGTGAGACCTTAACTGAGCTCAATTTTTCTCCCTTTTTATGTCCTCAATTAGTTTTGTAGGATTAATCACACCTTTAAAATAAGATACAAGTGGGCAATTTTACCCACAAAGCCCCTAGCAGATGCTGTTAACCACTTTTGAGCGCAATTAGTCCTATACACCAATAATTACAGCCATAGACATGACATGCTTTAAAAAAATTTCCCTGGTCAAAATTTTAAAGTGAAATGGACTTCTTTATGACTAAATTAGAGCAAACTGTAGATTGACAAGACTAATAGGCGGCATTTATATAGAATTTATCACTTTACAGAATGCTTTTAAACACATTGAGTTTATTTGAGTTTTACAAAAATTTGTGAGGTAGGTTGGCTTATCGGCACCATTTTTAAAATGAGGAAACTGAAGATTATACATTTGATACAATTTTCTCAGCTAACACAGATAGAAATTAATATGAAATGCAAAACCTTAAGAACTTGCTCCAAATCCTGACTGTTTTATTATAAAGTGTTGCTTCTCTTAGTTTTCTTTAAAAACATCTCAGTTAAGCAAGCATATGAAATTACTCATTCCTTTATTCATTTCTTTATCTACATAAGTCATTTATTAAATTTAAAACCCAGACAAAAGTTTTAGAGTGAAAATAAGAGATTTTAGGATTCATCAGCATATAAATGGTATTTGAAATCATTATATTGAAAGACATTGGCCAAGGAGAACATAAAGAATGGTGAGAGCTATAGTTCAGAGAGGCAACATTGGAGAATAATCTCTTTGTTCATTTGGGTTTTCTTTTTTTTTTTTTTACATTTTATGTAACTGTGATACATTTATCAAAACTAAAAATGAACACTGGTTCATTACTAGTAACACAACTACAAACTTGATTTGAATTTTACTTTTTTAATTGTCTTTTTTTCTGTTTTACGGATATAATATTAGATATTTCCCACATTGATTTCATTTTTATATCTACTTAGTCTCCTTTAATCTGGGATAGTTTCTGTCTTTCCTTTATCACAACCTTGACCATTTTGAAAATGACTTTACAGAATGTTCCTTAGTTACCCTTTGTTTATTGTTTTCTCATGACTATATTTGGGTTATAGAAATCATAATGTAGTATCATGAATTATATGATATTAACTTGACTTATAACTGTTGACGTCAATAGTGATTGTTATTAAAGTGATGATGTTTGTCTGGTCTCCCCACTGTAAAATTACTATTTCCCCTTCATATATTTTATTCTTTGGAAGCAAGTTAACTAAGTTCTTCCTGCACTCAAGAAGAAGTGAATTAATTTTCACCTCCTAGATGGAGGAGATTCAAATAGTTTTCAGACAAGTGTCAAACCCTTCTAGTAATTAGTAAATATTTCGAGCAAGTTACTGTGAGGTTATAAAAATATCCTGTTTCTTCTTAAAGTTTTTCTTCATGTTGTTACACCCATCAATGAATCTTGGCTACAGTAACAATTATTATGGTGCATTAATGGAATTTTTTGGAATTCATCAATTTTATATTTATAATTCAGAATTTTTTGTAAGAAAGATTTACTCTATTTAATCACTTATTTACACTTTAGACATGAATGTATTTACTATATTCATTGGTTAAAGTCCAACAGTATTGCTATTTGTTTTGTGTTCCATCTTTGGCCACTGGGAGCTGCTTTGAATTTTGGGTCGTTTTGAGAAACAATGTTATTTAATGTATAGTATTTTGTAAGTCTTGCCTTTGAAAGAGGTTCAGAAGGAGTTTTCAGAAATAATTGGAGATGCTGGAGCATGTAATGTCACAAAATAAAAGACATTTTCAACAGTTAGTGCTTGACTAACAGACCCAAATGCAGAAAAACATAAAGATAACTCATTATTTGGTTTGACAAAGACTCATTGATGAATTTAGTGAATGCAGTGATGGGAATGGAAACAAATTAGAATTAATTATGATGATGGTGAAGTGGGAAACAACAATGATATAGTGGGTTAAGAAGGGAAAAAAACAATAGCTAAACATGGTCTTTAGAAGTACTTACCAGATTTTGAACAGCAAAAGAAACTGTTAACAAAATAAAAAAAGAAACCACCAAATGGGAAAACATATTTGCCAATGACATATCTGACAAGGGGTTAATTTCTAAAATATATAAAGAGCATACACAACACACCTATAACTAGAGTCATCAAGAAAAAAGGGAGGATCAAAATAAATAAAATCAGAAATGAAAGAGGAGAAATAACAACTGACACCAAAGAAATCCAAACAGTTGTACAAAATATTATGAACAACTATATGCCAACAAATGGGACAACATGGATAAAACGGATAAATTCCTAGAAACATACAATCTTCCAAAACTAAAGCAGGAAGAATCAGAGAATCTGAAGTGTGCCCTGGCTGGTGTAGCTCAGTGGATTGAGTGCGGGCCTGCGAACCAAAGGATCGCAGTTCGATTCCCAGTCAGGGCACATGCCCGGGTTGCATGCAGGCCAGGTCCCAGTAGGGGACATACAAGAGGCAACCATACATTGATATTTCTCTCCCTCTTGCCTTCCCTTACCCTCTAAAGATAAATAAATAAAATCTTACAAAAAAAGAATCTGAAGTGACAGATTACACCTAGTGAAATTGAAGCAGTAATCAAAAAACTCCCAACAAACAAAAGCTCTGGATCAATGGCTTCACAGGTGATTTTTACCAAATATTCTGAGAAGAACATCTTTTCTTCTCACACTTTTTCAAAAAATTCAACAAGAGAAAAGGCTCCCAAACTTGTTTTATGAGGCCAACATTATCCTAATTCTAAAACCAGACAAAGACACTACAAACACAGAAAATCATAGGCCAATATACCTGATGAACATAGATGCTAAAATCATCAAAACAAAAATATAAGCAAACCAAATACAACAATGCATCAAAAAATATACACTGTGATTAAAAGGGAATTTTTAAATTTAATTTATTTATCTTTAGAGGGGAAGGGAAGGAGAGAGGGAGAGAAATACCAATGTATGGTTGCCTCTCGTGGGTCCCCTGCCGGGAACCGGGAACTGGCCTGCAACCCAGGCATGCGCCCCGACCGGGAATCAAACCATGATTGTGTAGTTCACAGGCCCGCGCTCAATCCACTGAGCCACGCCAGCCAGGGCTAAAAGGGAATTTTTTTCTGAGAATACTAGGATGATACAGTATCTGCAAACCAATAATTGTGACATACCACATAAATATTAAGGATAAAAAACACATGATCTTATCAACAGACAAAGAAAAAGCATTTCATAAGATAGAGCACACATTTATCATAAGAACTCTCAGCAATGTGGCAATAAAGGAAGAACTTTATACCTCAACATAATAAAATACCATATATGACAAACCCTCTGCCAGCATCATATTCAATGGACAAAAAGTACAAGTGTTCCCTTTAAGATCAGAACCAGACTAGGATGTCTGCTTTCATCTCTTATTCAACATAGTACTTGAAGTCCTAGCCACAGCAATCAGACAAGAAGAAATAAAAGGCATCCAAATTGGAAAGGAAAAAGTAAAACTGTCTTTATTTGCAGATGGCATGGTACTGTGCACAGACAACCCCAAGAATTCCACCAAGAAACTACTAGAATTGGCAAATGAATTCAGCCAAGTAGCAGAATACAAAATTAATGTCCAGAAATTAGTTGTATTTTTATATGCCAATAATGAACAGAAAGGGAAATTAAAAAAAAAACAGTCCTATTCACAACTGCTTCAAAAAAAATAAAATGCCTAGGAATTAAAGACCTATACTCAGAAAATTATGACACTGAAGAAAGAAATTGAAGAAGAAAAATAAGTGGGAACACATATTATGTTCATGCATAGGAATTATTAACATCATTAAAATGTCCATACTACCCAAAGCAACCTATAGATTCAAGGTAATTTCCATCTAGATTCCAATTTTGTATTTCACAGAACTAGAATAAATATTGCAAATATTTACGTGGAACTACAAAAGGCCTTGCATAGCATAACCGATCCTGACAAAGAGAAACAAAGTTGAAGGAATCACACTACCGAATATCTAACTGTACTATAATGCCATTATAATAAAAATGGCATGGTACTGGCATAAAAACACACACACAGATCCATGGAAATGAATATAGAGCCCAGAGATAAACCTTCACCTTCATAGTCAATTAATATTCAACAGAGGAAGCAAACACATACAATGGGATAAAGACAGCTTATTCAATACATGGTATTGGGAAAATTGGAAAGGTACATGCAGAAAAATGAAACTAGACCACCTTCTTATACCACACACGAGAATAAATTCAAAATGGATTAAAGACTTAAATGTTAGACTCGAAACCATAAAATTCTAGAAGAAAACATAGGCAACAAAATCTCAGATATTGCTCATAGCACTATTTTATCAGCTGTATCTTCCCAAGTAAGGGAAACAAAAGAAAAAAATAAATAAATGGGACTACACCAAACTAAAAAGTTTTTGCACAGCAAAGGAAACCATCAACAAAATAAAAAGACGGCCCACAAAATGGGAGAACATATTTGTTGATGCATATGATAAGAGATTGATACCCAAAATTTATAAAGAACTTACAAAACTCAACACCAAAAAACCCCCCAAACATCCCAATTAAAAAATGGGCAAGTGACCCAAATAGACACTTCTCCAAAGAGAACATACAGAAGGCCAATAGACACGTGAAAAGATGCTCAGCATCACTAATCATCAGAGAAATGCAAATAAAAACCATGATGAGATATCACCTTATACCAGTCAGAATGGCTGCTGTCAATAAATGAACAAACAACAAGTGCTGCCCAGGATGGCCAGAATGTGGAGAAAAGGGAATCCTAGTACACTTTTGGTGGGAATGCAGACTGGTACAGCCAGTTTGGAAAATAGTATGGAGCTTCCTCAGAAAACTAAAAATGGAACTGCCTTTTGACCTGGCAATTCCAGTGCTGGGATTATACCCCTCAAATCCTGAAACACCAATTCTAAAGAACCTTTGTACCCCAATGTTCATAGCAGTGTTATTAAATGCTTATCTATTGATAATTACATTAAATATCAACAGAATAAATTCTATTAACATATAAAGTCAATGAATGGTTTAAAAAATAGACCACCTATATGCTACCTACAAGATACTCACTTCAGATATAAGAACACACATACAGACTGAAAGTGGATAGATGGGCAAAAAAGGTATTCCATGCAAATAGAAACCAAAGAAAGGGTTGGGTAGCTATTTTTATATCAGACAAATACACTTTAAAACAAAGACTGTGAAAAATACAAAAATGGGCCCTCACTGGTGTGGCTTATTTGATTGAGCACCGGACTGTGAACCAAAGGATTGCGTGTTCGATTCCCAGTCAGGGCACATACCTGGGTTGCAGACGAGGTCCCCAGCATGGGGCATGGGAGAGGCCACCACACAGTGATGTTTCCCTCCCTCTCTTTCTCTTTCTTTCCCTTTCTGTAATAATAAATAAATAAAATCTTTAAAAAAATACAAAAATGGCATAACATAATGATAAAAGAGTCAGTTAAACACGAGGATGTCACATTTGTAAATATTTATGTACCCAGAATTGAAGCACTTAAATATATAAATAAAATAACAATAGATCTAAAGGAAGAAATAAGAAGCCATGCAATAGTAGTAGGAATGTTAATACTTTCATTTCATTAATGTATAGATTATTCATACAGAAAATCAATTTTAAAATATGAGCCTTAAACAACATTAAACTGGACAAACTTAACACATAAATGCAGAGCATTTCATCCAAAATAAACAATACACATTTTTTACAAAGGTACATGGAAAATTCCCCAGGATAGATCTTTTTAACAGATTTTAGTTATTTACTTTTAGAGAGGGGAAGAGAGGGAGAAAGAGTAGAAGAGAAACATCAATGTGTGGTTGCCTCTCATGTGCCCCCTACTGGGGACCTGGCCTGCAACTGGGGCATGTGCCCTGACTGGGAATCAAACCAGCAACTCTTTTGTTTGCAGGCCTGCACTCAATCCACTGAGCCACACCAGCCAGGGCCCAGGTTAGATTTTATACAATAACACTACAAAGCAACTCATTATCTTTAAGCAGAATGCTACTATATCAACTATCTTTTCCAACCACATTTGTATGAAACTAGAAATCAGTTACAAGAATAGAACTGAAAAATTCACAAATATTTTAAGGTACAACAACATGCTACTCAGTACCAACAGGGTAAATGATGAGATCAAGGAAGAAATCAAAGAATACCTTGAGACAAATAAACATAAAAATACAGCATATGGAAAGTTAGTAGATGCAGCAAAAGCAGTTCTAAAAAGGGTGTTCATAGTGCAAATGCCTACACATCAGGTACTGGTCAAAATCTCAAACAAAAAACCTAAATGTACACATTAATGAGCTAGGGAAAAAAGGAAAAACCAAAGTTAACAAAAAGAAAGAAAACCAAAGGAAATAATAAGATTAGAGAAGAAATAAATGATACAGAGAATGAACACATGACAGAAAAGATGAATTAAACTAAGGGCTGATTTTTTTAAAAGATCAAAATATAAGCCTTTAGCCATACTTATTAATAAAAAATGACAGAGGACTCAAAATAAGGAATGAAAGGTATTTTAAAACTGGTGTCACAGAAATATAAATAATCATAAGAGACTACTTAAAAATTATATGCAAAAATTGGACAACCTAGAAAAAATGAATTCCTAAAATATCCCTCTTACTAATACTGAATCAAAAATAGAAAAAAATCAAATAAATTATTAGTAAGAAGATTATATCAACAATCTAAAACCTCTCCACAAGCAAAATTCCAGGACCATATTTGGCTTCGCTGTTTAAATTTACCGAACATTTGCCCTGGCGGGTGTAGCTCAGTGGATTGAGTGCGGGCCTGTGAACCAGACGATCGCGGTTCGATTCCCAGCCAGGGCACATGCCTGGGTTGCAGGCCAGTTCCCGGCAGGGGCCAGTTTCCAGCAAGGGATGCATGAGAAGCAACCATACATTGATGATTCTCTTCCTCTCTCCTTCCCTTCCCCTCTAAAGATAAATAAAATATTTAAAAATAAATAAATTTACCGAACATTTAAAAAAGAATTAATACCAATATTTCTCAAACTCTTTAAAAAAATAGAAGAGGAACCACCTCCAGTATCATCATACAGGGCCAGAGAAAGTTTGATAACAAGACCAAGAAAGGATGACACAAAAAAAGAAAATTACAGGCCACTATTCTTGATAAGCAAAGCTGGAAAGAGTTGTCAACAAAATAGTACCAATGGAATCTGACAATCAATGAAAGCCTCATATGCCATGATCAGATGGGATTTACATCAGGGTTACAAGGACGGTCTAGAATCTGCTAATCTATCAATATGGCATGCTACATTAATTAAACTAAGGATTAAAATAGTATGATTATCTCAGTAGATGTAGAAAAAGCATTTGACACAATTCAACATTAATTTATGATTGAAAAGAATCCTAAGCAAAGGGAGTATTGAGAAACGTACCTCCCCATAACAAAGGCCATAAATGAGAATCTCACAGCTTACAAAATACTCAATGGTAAAAGGCAAAAAGCTTCTTGTAAGAATGGAATAAGACAAGGATGCCTACTCTCCTTACTTTTATTCCATGTAGTATTAGAAGACTTAACCATAGATCCTAATTCTAGACTGCAAAGGACCAACACTTTCAAAGTTGAGGGTCTCTCCTGACCTCCTATCACCTAGGCAAATTAATCTGAATCATGGATCTGAAGATAAAGTAATATTAAAATAATAAAGTAGAAATAGGAGCTTCGAGTTTACACTGGTTTAATTTTCATTAAGATGAGAGTGGCTGTCCTCAGATCTGGGGTTGTGGAGCCAACCTAATGGATTTAGGATGGGGTAGAGTGGTGTGCACAAGGCAGTATAGGGTTTTGGTATCACCGTCATCTGTGATACCAACTAATCTGCAAATACAACCTAACTCTGTACCTTACAAAGAAAATTACAAAGGAAAATCTAAAATTGCAGATGGCATACTATTATACATAGAAAATTCTAAAAATCTCCAAAATCTATTATAATAAATTTTGTAAACTTTCAGAATACAAACAATATACAAAAATCTATTGCATTTTATACAATCACAATCAGGCAATTTTTTTTTCCACTTGTTTTTAACTTTATTGAAGTACAATTTATAAAAATTACACACATTTGTTTTATATCTTGATGAATTTGGATATATACATGCACATATGATACATCACCATAACCAAAGTATTAAGCATATTTATCACCTCCAAGAATTTCCTAGTGTTTATGTGGTTTTCCTTTTTTGTTATTTTTGGTAAAAGTACTTAACATGCGATCCATCCTCAACATATTGTAGTGCTCACAATTCCATATTATTAGCTCTAGATACTATGTTGTACAGAAAACCTTTAAAACTTACTCATTTTACATAACAGAAACTTTATACCCATTTTAAAAAACTCTTATTTTTTCCTTACTCACCCCCACTCCACTCTTGACAATGACCATTCTATTCTCTCTATAGATTCAACTGTTTTAGATACCTCATACAAGGAGAATGACACAGAATCCATTCTTGTGTAACTGGACTATTTCATTTAACATAATATTCTCTCATCCATCCATGTCATGTCAAATGGCAGGATTACCTTCTTTTTTAAGTTTGAATAATATTTCATGATTTTTGTATACCATACTTTCTTTATCCATTCATCTATTGATGAACATTTGGGTTGTTTCCATGTCTTGGCTATTGTGAATAGTGCTTCAGTGAGCATAGGGTTGTAGATATCTTTTTATGATCTGATTTCATATTTATTGGATATATAGCCAACAATGTAGAATGGTTCCAATTTCTCCACATCCTCTACAACACTTTTTTAAAATAATATTCATCCAAAAAGGCATGAGATGATATCTTATTGTGATTTTCATTGGCATTTCCTTGAAGATTAGTGATGTTGGGCACCTTTTTTATATTTCTTGGGGTGCATTTGTATGTCTTGTTTGGAAAAAATGTCTTTTTGAGCAGTTTTCTCATTTTTAAATTGGCTTTATTTAAAAATTTTTTGAGTTCCAGAATGTTCCTTTGTATTTGTGATATTAACCCCTTTTCAGGATGATAGTTGGCAAATATTTCTCTTCTATTCTGTAGGATGCCTTTACATGCTTGTTTCTGTTGCTGCACAGAAGTTTTAGTTTGATGTAGGTATTACTCCTGCTTGATCATGTTCTATAATCTTTTTAATGTGCTGTTGAATTTTGTTTCTTTGTATTTTTTGAGAAGGAAAAGGGTCGTCAAGGAACATGTATGAAGGACCCATGGACAAAGAAAATGTGGGGAGAAGATTGAATGTGGGGGTGGTCAATCAGGCAATTTTTTTAAAAAATCTGGATTAAGGGAGGATAAATGATGATGGAAGGAGACTTGGCGTGGTGAACATACAATACAATGTACAGATGATGTGTTGTAAAATGGTGTATTATATATACCTGTATATCCATGTTCTCTGCCCATTTTAAAAAATATTTTTAAATTGATTTTTATATTTATACCGAGGGGAAAGGAGAAAGAGGGAAACATCAATTTGTTGCTGCCTCTAATGGGCCCCCTACGGTGGACCTAGCCTACAACCAAGGCATGCACTCCAAGGGGGGATTGAAGCAACCCTTTGGTTTGCAGGCTGGTGTTCAATCCACTAAGCCACACCAGCCAGGGCATCTCTGCACATTTTTTAATGGGATTCTTTTTTTTTTGTTCGAGTTATATGAATTATTTATATATCTTGGAGATTAGATTTTAATCAGAACCATTGTTTGAAAATATCTCCTTTACATTGTTGGTTGCCTTTTTGTTTTTTACATTTTCTTTACTTTGCAGAATTTTTTTAGATTCATGTTGTGTCATTCATTTTTTTTCCTTTTGTGGTCAAGTTCACAAAAGCACCAGTGGGCATTGAGTTTAGTGCCTATGTTTTCTTCTATGTATTTTATTGTTTCAGTTCTTAAATTCAAGTATTTAATCCATTTGAGCCAACTGTTGCATATGGTACAAGACAGTGGTGTAGTTTTATTCTTTTGCATGTGGTTCTCTAGTTTCTTTTCAGTGCCATCTGTGGAAGAGACTTTCTTTTCTCTATTACATATTCTTGTCTCTTTTGTCAAAAATTACTTTCCCATATATGGGTAGGTTTATATCTGTGCTCTTGATTTCATTCTGTTGCTCTGTGCATTTTTTCTGACAATATCATACTGTCTTGTTTCCTGTGGCTTTGTAATATAGTTTGAATTAGAGACATATAATATTGCCAGCTTTGTACATTTTGTTCAGGACTGCTTTGGCTATTTAGTGTCTTTTCCAGTTCAATACAAATGCTAGTACTTTTGGTTCTATTTCCATGAAAAATGCCATAGATATATTGATAGGAATTGCATTGGCTCAGATTGCTTTAGGTAATATGGACATTTTAATTCTTCCATTCCATGAACACAGAATATCTATTTCCTTTTGTCTTCAATTTCTTTCATAATTGCCTTGTTGTTTTCAGTGTACAGGTACTTCACCTCCTTTATTATTTCACTTTTAAATTATTCTTGTTGCTAGTATAAATGGTATTGTTTTCTTTATTTTTCTGATATTTTGTTGTCAATACATAGAAATTTGACATATTTTTGTATATTGATTTTATGCTATATAATTCTACTTGTTTATTGTTTCTAACAGGTTTTTGTTTGAGTCTTTAGGGTTATCTTTACCAAAAAAATTGACATTGGCAAGTAGTAAGTTTTAATTCTTCCTTCCCAGTTTAAATACCTTTTACTTATTTTCCTCACCTGCTTGCTCTATCAGTCCAGTACTATGTCATAGAACAGTAGCAAAAGTTAGCATCCTGGTGCTGTTTGCCATCTTAAAGGAAATGCTTTCAGTTTTTTACTGTTGAGTATGGTGTTAGCTTAGGACTTGTCATATATGGCATTATGTTGTGGTATACTACTTCTATACCGATTTTATTATTTTATCATAAATGGATATCCTATATCAAATGATTTTCTTGCTACTATCGAGGCCATATAATTGTCATTTATTTTGTTGAGGTGGTATACCATCTTAATTGATTTATGGTTGTTGAGCCATTGCATCCCTGAAATTAATCTCACTTGATTATGGTGTATATTATTAATGTATTGCTGTATTCTGTTGCCAGTGGTTTTGTTTAAAAATTTTAATCTGTTCATCAGATATTGGCCACTAATTTCATTTTTCTGTGATGTATTACTTGGTTTAGATTTCCAGTTTCATGCCATTGTGGCCAGACAATATGCTTGTTATGATTTGCATTTTTAAACATTTGTTGAGACTAGTTTTGTGTCCCAAGACATGGTCTGCCCTCAAAAATGTTTCACACACACTTGAGAATATGTGTTCTGGCATTTGAGATAGAAAGTTCTAGAAATACCAATTAAGTCAATTTGCTGCAATGTGTCATTTATGGCCAAAAATTTCTTATGAACCTACCGCCAGGATATTCATCTGTCAAATGCTGTAAATGGGGTATTTAAGCCCCCTACTGTAATAGTACTTTTGTCAATTTCTCCCTTTAGGTCTGTGAGTGTTTTATACATTTTGGTGTTCTCCCATGTTTGAAGCACATATATCAACAAATGTTATGTGTTCTCAACAAATTGTTCCCTTTATCATTATTAAATGTACATTTTTGTCTCTGGTTGCCTTTTTTGGTCTGATTTAAGAAAAGCTACCTCTTAGTTTTCTCTGGGTGCCATTTTCTTGGAGTTTCATCTTCCATACCTTCACTTTGAACCAATGTTTTTCTTCACAGCTGAGATGGGTCTCCTATAGTTGGGTCTTTATTCCATCTCACTACTGTGTGCCTTGTGATTGGTGAGTTCCCTCCCTTTAAATTCCTGGTGATTACTGACATATGAAGACTTACTACAGTCACTTGACCTGTTTTCTGGTTGCTCTCTATCTCTACTGTTTGTTTTCCCTTGTTCCTATCTGTTCTTTTAGTTTGATACCTTTTTGTTCTTTTCCTTTAATTTTTTTCTTATTGCTGACACCATTACAGATGTCCCCATTTCCCCCTTTTACCAAGCTCCCTCCCCTCCTTCTAGCTCTCACCAAATTGTTGTGTCTGATATTTTTCTTTGTGTCCTCTTTGGATGAAGTACTTTGAGTACTGCCAACACATTTCTTTCTTTTTTTCCTTTAAATTTTTATTTTTTAATTTATTTAATTGTTCAAGTAGTTTTCTGTCTTTTACTCCCATGCCAGCCCACTCCTCAGTGCTCCCCACCTCCCTTCCATTTCCACTCCCCTTAGTTCTTGTCCACGTGTCCTTTATACTTGTCCCTGTAAACCCTTCTTCCCCTTTTCCCCTGAAATTCCCTCCCCTCTCCCCTCTGGCCCGTCAGCCTGGCAGTTCTCTAGTTCGATGTCTTTGGTTATATTTTGCTTGCTTGTTTGTTTTGTTGTTTAGGTTTCTGTTCAAGGTGAGATCATATGGTACTTGTCTTTCATCACCTGGCTTATTTCACTCAGCATAATGCTTTCCAGTTCCATCCATGCCATTCCAAAGGGTAGGAGCTCCTTCTTCCTTTCTGCAGCATAGAATTCCATTGGCCAACACATTTCTTAAGCTATCCTTTTTCTGATCCTTTGGCTGGGAGAAATAAAGAGGCTTTTCCTGGAACTATTTTGGTTTGTGCCTGATTGCTGGTGTTTCTAGGTTGGAGGCTTCTGAGTACCCTCTCTGGGATATTTGGGAGTCAACAAGAAATCTCAGGAATCTCACGGCCATGTCATATTTCAATGTCTCAGATGCCTGGAAAGTCCATCTTATTTTTATAAATTTCAGGAACCCCCTATACTTGTTTTAATGTTTTGTTATTGTTTTTATTAGGGGGAATAGGACCTATGAATTTCCAGATTGATGACATATAAAATTATAATTTTGAAGTCATTATGTCAACTCAGTATAAATAATACAATTAAAAGTGCTTAAACAATAAATATGGTATTTTGAGACTGAAACAGTACTGGTTCAAGTAAGAGACATACTGAAAGAGTAATTGATGGATTGGTCAGTTTTTGTGTGCTTATTCCCTACCACTCAGCATTATGGTCCCTATCACCCAGTGTGTCTTCCTCTCCCAATCCCTAACTGTAGTTACATATTATATAAACAGTCTCTCCTTGACACTGAAACTTAGCGATTACATGACTATTGGTTTGGGATTGTACTGTGCATGGAAAAAATAACCTTGTACCAAAAAAATATTTTTCAAGCACATTTTCATACCTTATAATATTCTTTCTCACACATTTTTCTCCTTTAGAGCACATAGAAAGTGACATGAACATTTTAATGTAAACATCTGTTTTTAATATCTTGCATTTGGACAAACTGGCAATGCTGAAATACATTTTTGCCATTTCTGAAAATATATAACTCATGCGTGTGTCTGGAACTTGTAGCTAATAGTATTGGTACTGTTTCATACAGAAGTAGTGCATTTTATAAAAGTCATATTTACTAGCACTATTGATATAAATGAGGTTAGTATTTGAGAGGATGTCATAAAAATATTTGATTATTCTGTTGCCTGCTCTGTAACTAAATAGATGGTGTTTATCTTTTTCTGACCAAAAGAGGGCACTAGTGTTTCTTAAGTCAGGAGCTCCAGGGTTGAGATCTGAAGGGAATTTAGAGAGGTGGGGTTTCTTTCGCCTTTTTTTTTTTCATTTCCAGCACTCTGGCTACTTTTATGTGAAACTTACTTTTATTATACATATGAATAGCTTAACAAGAGAACTTGGCAGGAGCTAGGAATCCATGAACAAATACTTCTGTGTGTCAGTTATAAGGAAGACCTTTGCCTGACTCATTAAGAGCTCAGTCATCCACACATTTGCTAGAGTGGAATCAGTTTAGATCTCAGAGGCTCCCTGATGTTGGGCCTTGTTTTGGTGGGACTAAGAAAAGTGGCTGGGAAAACTTTCCTTAGCTGGAAAAAGTGGCAAGGAGCATTAGAATGCTTTTGAATGAAAATAAATTAAAAGTGCCTTAAGTATTATACAGGCTCAGAGTATTTAACTATGGTGATTTGAAAAAAATTTGTGGTTATTTGGAATTATTGATTTGGGTTTGGATAGCTGCTTTTTTAGACTCTGCAAGACATTTATTGATAAGAGCTGGGATTTTAAAAAAAACACACAAACCTTCTGTGTTTCAGATGGTTCATTTACTATTCAGTACGACATTTTTAAATGAATGCCAAAATCAGAGTGTGCTTTATTTGAGCACCATTATTTTAAAAAGTGGGAAGACTGCCATCTCAGCCAATACTGAATTACTAGGCTTAACACAGGGCTTAGGCATAGTAGGCCAATAGCCATATGGTGGAATTCATGGGGCCAAAAATGCCTCCAAGGCATTTCTAACAATGAGAAACCTAAATTTATCCTTATTGCTAGAATTACCCCTTTAGGAAACTCTTTTCTAAAAAAGCTTCAGGTATTTTATTGTATTATTTTTCTATTACATTTAACCCACATAAGCTCCCCTCCCCTCAGCAATCACCACACTGGTATAAAGAATTCATGGAACTCAACACCAACAACCCAATTAAAAGATGGGCAAAGGACCTGAATAGACACTTCTCCAAAGAAGACATACAGATGGCCTATAGACATATGAAAAGATGCTCACCATCACTAATCATCAGAGAAATGCAAATTAAAACCACAATGAGGTACCATCTCACAGCTGTCAGAATGGCCACCGTCAGTAAATCAACAAACAACAAGTGCTGGTGAGGATGTGGAGAAAGGGGAACCCTTTTACATTGTTGGGGGAATGTAGACTGGTGTAGCCAATGTGGAAAGCAGTATGGAGATACCTCAAAAAAGTAAAAATGGATCTGCCTTTTGACTCAGCAATCCCACTTCTGGGAATATATCCGAAGGAACCGAAAACACTAGTTGGAAAGAATATAAGCACCCCTATGTTCATTGCAGCGTTAGTTACAATTGCCAAGATATGGAAGCAGCCCAAGTGTCCATCAGTAGATGAGTGGATAAAACAACTGTGGTACATTTACACAATGGAATATTACTTGAATGTGAAAAATAAAGAAAAAGAAAATGTTATATTTTGCAACAGTACAGATGGACCTGGAGAACATAATGCTAAGTGCATTAAGCCAGTCAGAGAAAGACAAACGCCATATGATTTTTGTTTATTAGATTCATGTGGAGTCTAATGAACAAACTGAACTAACACAGAAAATAGGTGGAGAGCAGGATGACAGCTAAGGGGGCAGGGAGAGATTAAGGGGTGGAGGGATTGAGCAATAAGGAAAAAGAACTCATGGACAAGGAAACCCTTTATCCAAAATAATGTGTGAAAATGCCAGTATTTGACTCAGCGGAAATGCACTAATAACTTAGTTAACCACATGGCCTGACATTTTGTACAAGGAATGATCTATTACACAGGTAAATTTTTATGTGGGGAAGCAGAAAGGAATGAGTTTAAAGAACAAAACACTTCATACATTCATGAGGTCCTGAGGGCTAAGCTGACTCATGGCTGCCTGATGTTACAGAACACATTTGATATCTGGTCTTGGCCTCTCTGCCAACAATCATCTGCATAGTACCACCTCCTGGGTATTAGATAATGCCATTTTCCTCTGTCACATTTATTATCTTTTCATTGTGATGAAAGTTTGCAATTGGATTTAATTTTGACACTTGTACCACCTTTTAAATGTTGTTTGCCTAAGTGGTATTTGTCTCAAATATCCTATCGATAGAACTTCCCATTGATAATAATTTGTGACGTGAGCAGAAAAAATAAAACCACCCAAAAAACAGTTTTCATTTATCCTGCTTATTCTAACTTGTTTAAACTTATTTATGTCTTCTATAGTACTTTAGGATACATTTGATGGGATAAGTCCCGTGACAGATGTTTAAACAGATATAAGGATACTTAACTCAAACACAAATGATTGCTTTCAACATTTAAAATTTCAGGTAATGCTGAGCCTTTTAGAGAAAGCAATTTGAGCATTTTAAGAATTGTTAAAGAAGCTTACTGACTCACAAATCTTAAGACTTTTTTTCAGTGTGACTCCTACATATCTCTAAACTATAGGTTTCATGGAAATTAGCTGATCAGCACTGATTGCAATTATGATGCTTTTCTGTAGAAATGATTTTAACCTCAACTGGTCAGTTCTGATTTTAACACAGCCTTTAAATTTCTTGAAATGTGAATAAATACCAAGCAAACAACATTATGTAGACAGTAAGTGACCATAATAACCAGAGCACTATATGCTTTGCTGTATTATTAATTGTGCTATTACCATTTGTTGTAATCTGCAATGCCTGCCCTGCCTACTTCGATAAGATGTCATGGGGTGACATGAAAGAATGGGTATGAATAAATAAAAAGCACTCTACCATGTTGTTTCTGTTCAGGCCTGAAATAGTCTGTCCATGAGCCAAGGATTGCAAATTGTAGCCAATCTTAAGGGGAAAAATTACATACAGAGCATTTACATTTGGATCCACAATTGTGTGCTAGACACCTGTGAGGCTATAGTTAGTAAGAACATAGCTTGGGATGAGTGTGAATTCTACAAATACCATTCTTGTTAGATTTAGTTATACAACATAGAAAACTATTGCTATGGCAACAAAACAATTTTTGAGGACATGTATAACAATGAAAGGACCACAGGAATTGGAAAGCACAAAGCTTTATAGACTTAAATAAGAACCATGTCTCTTTTTGTGAGTAGTAACAAACATAAAGAGACAAGTGTATGTCCGTTGTAAGACTGAGCTTTCAAACTGGCTTCATCACTAGTCTTTGGAAGTTTTCAGTCATTGAGAAATATTCTACACATCTTGGTGCAATAAAAGAGGGGCTGTAATTAACCAATTCCAATGCATACCTTCCTGATTGATAACCTGAGGTTGCATGAGTTTGTGTTGACAATTTACAAAAAAGCTCTGTTAATACCTATGTGCAATAGCTGTAGATGCACAGCCATTAATCACAGCCATCAGCAGGCCTCCTAGAGTGGTTTACAGCAAGCAGCTTTTAATGTATGTTTTGCTAATTGGAAGTTACAGTGGTTCTATGAATTCCCAGATGAATAACTACTTTGGTACTGACTGCCTGAGGAGGAAAAGCCCTCTGAATACTCCTCTAGAAAGTCAGTTAAAAATTATGAGAAATATTTTATTATTTGCTTCTTAACCCTCCAAAATTAAAAGGAAATCTTCCATGTTTTAATACAAAGTAAGATGACCCAGAATGGTGTGAAATTATATTTTTATTTATATTTCCCTAAATCTATATTTAAAATGGTGTCCTTTCCTCCACCGAGAGCTGTTGTTTTATGCATTTGTGTGTGTGTGTAGTTCCTTGACAGAGACCATTTTTCTTGCCTCTCAGGTGGCTCATGTAGAGAGATTTATGTCCATTATGCAAAATCCTTTGTAGTATAACAGAGGCATAATCAGCAGAAAAGTCTGAGAAATCACCCACCATAACCCAAGAATCCAATCTTGGACTTGGGCCAGCTTCGTTAAGTTTCAAGAATTCTGCTTTCATTGAAATGCTGTTTTGGCCCTGATTCACAAACCTACAAGGACAAATGATATTTTCAGAATGAAATCATTAAGAAATAGCACCTAGTCAAAAGGCAATATTCTCAGACTATTAACACCACAATACTGATCATATTAATTCAGACCTTGTGAATAATGCATAAAGAATCACTTATGTTAAAATCAGAAGTTGACAGTAAGTTGAATCAAAAAATAACAATCTGTATTTTCTACATAGTGAATGGTAATATTATTCGGGAATTTGGACAATTCAGCCATCATTTAAGAGGAGATTTACCAAAGGCCAATAATGCGCACTCATCCCAAAGTACTTGTGTTTCGGATTGTTATAAATTACTACCACTTTAGTAGACTTAGTGTACCAAATAATATGTAAAAGCACAATTTATGATATTCCTCATGCCAACACATTGTAATGTGTGAATTTCAGAGATGTAATGAATAGAAATTTTGGAGCATTACATACATGATAGTTTTAGACATTTTTAAGCACACATTCTTTACCAGTGACTTCATCAGTTTACCAAAAACTAGTATCTTTCCTAGTCTGTACATTCTATTTATTTTTCATTCTCTGTATAGGACCCCATAATTTCATGGAAAACATCCAGTTTGGTTAAGACCCTAGTGAAAACTACTTGCTAAATTTATGATTTAATTACCTCCTTGAAAAATGATTGTGGTCTACAATTGATATTGTATGTTTTTCACAAATATTAAAAACATGCATCCCCTGTATGCGTTTTACTGGTTTAGCTGATGTTCAGGATGGTTCAAATGATATTCAGTGATTTGTGAGTGAAGGTAGTATCTAATAAAATAACATAGAAAATAAAACTTGCTATCAAAATGGGAATAATGTGTTTATAAGCTCAATAATTGAAGATGACTAATTAAACATCAGCAAAGCTGTCAAGCTATTATTTATGACTCCTCTCCAATTTGTCTGTGTCTCTTTTCTACCTCTTGCCTCTCTCTGTTCTTATCCACTTATATTGTTAGTACCCTCAAGATGCCCTCTGATTGCCCATGCTGTTCCCTGTAGGCAGCTAAATCTAAGTATCTGTCTCAAAATTATTTAGGTTCCCAAATTGTCTCTACTCCCCACATCAAAAGTCCCTGGTTTTACCAAAATTAAGTCCTTGTAGCATTAATAAGTACAGAAGTCCCATGTGGTAGGTATGATTTGAAGACAGCAGGAAAAAAGGCTTGTTTTCTCTACTTTCCCTACTGCATCTGTCTAAAGTAGCAATTTTAAACCAGTATGCCACAAGAATTTTTAAAACATGAAATACCTGACTATAGTAAGGGGCACTGACCTGTTTTCCCTTAGATTGTCAAATTAAAAATGACAACAGGCAATACAACAATAGCCCTCTGGTGTGAGTGAATCAAAATTATACCTATTTTTATCAGATTGGCAACATGGATGAACCTAGAGGGTATTGTGTTAAGGAAATAGGCCAGACAGAGAAAGAAAAAGACACAGTTTCACTTATATAGGGTATGTGAAAAACAAAACAAAACAAAAACAGTCTCACAGAAACAAAGAGACCACACAGATGGTTATCAGAGAAGAGGGTGGGGGGCTAGTGATAAAGGTGAAGGGGGATATAGTCAATAATACTGTCATATATTTGCACAGTGACAAATGATTACTAGGATCAGTGGGTAATCACGTTGCAAGGTATAAAAATGTCAAATCACTCTATCAAAGCTAATATAACTAATATAATATTATATACTAACTACAATATATTCACATAAAAAGGCAACAGAAAAAAACAACTCTGGAAAGGCGCTAGACTACAGTGAAAACACAGCAGAAATACTGTGTCATACAAAACTGAGAATGGCTACATAGAAAAGCACGAGTAAAAAAATTACTCTCCCTGCATTTTACCTGCATCACCCATCCTCCAATGAAGAGCATTTCATACCAAAAAGGATCCCCTCAGAAGGATTCTACCTTATGAAGAAAAGGAAATCAGTAGGAACCCAGTCCTTGTCACAGTCATGGACATTTGCAGCCTTTGCTCCTGAGAACCCTCCCAGCCTTCACTGATGTTAAACCCAGATGATGAAGCTCCCTGTAGTCTCTGCCACTGCATCTTCTCTGGAGCTGGAGATGTCACTGTAGTTCCAACGGGCCTCATTGAGCCAAATTACTCCTGCACCCAGCTCTCTTGAGTCAGGATGGCATGGTACCTAACTTCCTATGGGAATGAAGCTGTTTCTGCACTGTACTGTCTGCCCTTATTCCTAAGTCACAGCTTTGACCTACCATCATTGGATGTCAGATGCTGGGTTCTGAGTCAGGGATTCTATATGCCAGCACCAGAAAAGCATTGCTTCTGCCTTGTACACCACCACCTAGGGATTATGTCACAGGCATGATCACACTGGTGCTGCTCTGGCCTGAATCAGAGTTGGGACCCACTCTACCCAAGGCCATGCTACCACTGTGCCTTGTCACTTGGGTTTGGGCCACCAGTGTACCCTGCTGTCCTTGGGACCATGGTGCACCCAAATCTCCCCCAGGGGCCCAAGTTGTTACAGCAAGCCCAGAGACCTGGACCCTGCTTTCATGGGCAGTTTATACATGCCTGCACCTCAGACACTGCAGTCAACTCTACAGCAATTGTGACTGTGCCCCAAGAGCCATAATAGTAAGTCGTGTCCCTGAATTTAATATCTTATTCTGTTGTTACTCTAAGAATTAGTGAAATAGACCCAAAATTGAAGGTACATCCTCAGACAGATCTGCCATGGGCATAATAAATAAAGCAGGACAGGACACAGCAGCCTTGGCTACTGAGAACCTCAACCATACTTTTGCTACTGCCATCACAGACATCCACAGACTTGGTCACTGAGGACCACTGCAGTCTGGTTTGTTGGCCTGGGCTGACAGATTTGCATGGAGACTATGCCACTGTGCTCTCTCAAGAAAAGGAGATGCCGTACTTCAACCAGTCTGCAGCTACATCATCAGAGATGGGTGCTCCCTCAAATTTGCAGACATAAATGCAAAGCCACAACACAAAAAGGAGGGCAATCTTCATAAACACGTCTGAGATCTGCTCACTGAAACATCTGAAGGTCACTGAATGGGAGTGAGCCAGGCAGGAGGGAAGGGATAAAATCAGAGTCCAGACCTCCCTGCCAGTCTCAGGAGAGCAGAGATACAGGAAGACATCTGCCAGATTGGTCCGAATGCATTGTGGCTGAGCCCAGCAACCAAGGAACAAGCTGAGTGAAGATGTGCAGCTGCAGTTGTCTGGGGGCTGCCATTGCCAGACAGACAAAAGAAGCCATGGAGTCTGCACACCTCCCCTCATGCTCGCAGAGTTACCGGTGAGCTCAAGAAGAAGCTGTAGCAGTGAATGCTGAGTTACAGAGCACTCTATCCTCAACCCTTAGAACTGGAAGGGCAAAAGGAATTTTGCCCTGGTGGCAGTGGCATGCTGTGGCTAATCCCAGTGACAGGGGTATATAGATTTGAGGCAACTGGGATCTGGCAGTGGCCATTGCCAGAGAGAGACAAAGCCAGACAGACAGCAGCCGGCCTCCCCCAGTTCACCCCACCCCCACCCATTGTGGCTGCATTGCTGACTGCATTGCTGTCTGCATCTGGTTGCAGGGGACTGGGCTGGGATTTCACAGGTGTGGAACCCCATTGTCCAACACATTTCCCCACAGGACTAGTTCCCTGAGACCTAGGTGACTTAGTCACAGACAATAACCACATTTCCCAAGGAAACAAATTGCATTTTCTACCAACCTGCACAAATCATAGATCAAGAAGCCAGAGCACTGCCAGAAAAATAAAAATTTGTGCATCAGTGTCACCAAACAAAAACAAAACAAAGAACTCTTCTTAATCAACCAACTACAGAAGTGCCACTCTTAAAATATATTCCATCCTGACTGGTGTAGCTCAGTGGATTCAGCACACACTTGAAAATCAGAGGGTTGCTGGTTCGTTTCCCAGTAAGGGTACAGGCCAGGGTTGTGGGCCAACTCCCCATTAGGGGACACCTGAGAGGCAACCACACATCATTGATGTTTCTCTCCCTCTCTTTCTCCTTCCCTTCCCCTCTCTCTAAAAATAAATAAATAAAATCTTCAAAAACTTTCTCATAGATATCTAAACAGAGAAGGAATCCACTGAATGCCATGAATGACTATGATAATGCAGAAGCCGAGAAAAAAAAAAACTTTAAACCTCAAGAAAATGAACATAAAGACATGGAAATATGGGATTTAAATCACGGAGAATTCAAGATTACAGCGCTGAAAAAAACTCAATAACACACAAATGAACACAGACAGATAGGCCCTGGCTGGTGTAGCTCAGGGGATTGAGCGTGGGCCTGCTAACCAAAAGATCATGGTTCGATTCTCAGTCAGGGCACACACCAGAGGCAACCATACACTTGATATTTCTCTTCCTCTATCCTTCCATTCTCCTCTAAAGATAAGTAAAATCTTTTTAAAAACCACAGACAGATAAACTCAGAAATAAAACCAATAAACAAAATTAGTTACTTTAGTAAAAAGTTTAAAACTTTAAAAAAGAACCAATTAGATATTTTAGAAACCAAAGACTCAAAATAGATGAAGAATGAACCAGAGCTTAGGAAGTAGAGCTGACCAGATACAGAAAAAAATTACTCCCCCGCACAAAGATATTCTCACACTTGTGTAAAATGGTTAATAATGTAACAAAGTGTTAATGAAATAAAACAGTTTAAAAATTTAGAAATTTTAATTCCACATACAGTAAAATCCTTTCTTTCATTACCAGCCCACATTTCATATTCAGAGAAATATGACAACCAGCAATTTTTTTCATTAAGTTAATCTGCAAAGCTAATAATTTGCTTAGACACCATACATTGCTAAAATTAAACCAAAGTGCTGTTAATTCAAGTCTACTTGTACTTTCAGAAAACACTGTATGTGATATGAGGCTTTTCATAAATCCAAAATTTTTCAAATCTCTGCACTTAGATTTGTACATATTGAGTGCTTAGTGTATGTTAATAGTTTTTAATTTTACATACTTTGGTCTGAGTTTTTTTAACCCACTGGGCATAATGACATATTTCACCCAATTGTTTCCTTAATAATAAAAGAAGTCAATTCAAAGGTACTGTACATTTGAGAATATAATGACCCTCACAATTCTACTATCATCTGTCTCCCCTGCCACTCATTCTTACTGTCACATCACAATGATGAAAGTATTTCAGTGTTTCACATGTGTGAAACACAATTAACATGGAAGAAAATCTGTAAATGCAGATTTTTGAATTTAAGCACTTTGGGTCATTTACCTGTTGCACAGGTAATCCCGTATCATTTCACAAATAATCTTAGTGCATTTTATTTCAAAACCTTTACACAAATACCTTCTGTTCAACCATTTTACCTTTAACAGGAGGAAGTAAACTGTTCTCTTGTGATTACTGCCCTTGTTCTTGTGGGACATTTAAGGAGAAAATTCAAGGACTATTTCTTTTGTTTTAAATCCTCACCCAATGATATGTTTAGTGATTTTAGAGAAAGGAGACATTTCACTACCTCTCTCCCTCCCTTTCTTTCTCTCTAAAAATAAATAAATATTTTTATTTTTAAGTTCTTATTTATTTTTGGACAGAGAGGGAGAGAAATATCAGTGTGTGATTGCCTCTCACACACGCCCCCTCCTCCTGGGGTCCTTACCTGCAACCCAGGCATGTGCACTGACTGGGAATAGAACTGGTGACTCTGGTTCTCAGGCCAGTGCTCAATCCACTAAGCCACACCGGCTAAAATCTTTTTAAAAAAGAAATTTACAAACACAACACCAGGAAGAAGTGAAATAAGGTAGTCCCATTTTTAAATTTTTGAGGTAACTTCATAATGGCTGCACCAATCTGCATTTCCACCAACAGTGTATGAGTGTTCCCCTGTCCCCACAACCTCTCCAGAACTTGTTTATCGATCTGTTAGCCACTCTCACTGGTGTGAGGAGGTATCTCATTGTGGTTCTAATTTGGATCCCTTTGATGATTAGAGATGTTGAGCATCTTTTCTTATGTCTGTTAGCCAGCTGTGTGTTTTCTTATGTCTGTTGGCCAACTGTATACCCTCTCTGGAGAAGTCTATTCAGGTTCTTTAGCCATTTTCAAATTGAGTTGTCTTCCTCATGTGGAGCTGTATAGGTTCTTTATACATTTATGGAAATTAAACCTTTATCAGATGTGTCACTGGCAAACATGTTCTCTCATTCAATGAGTTCCCATTTTGTTGATGGTTTCTTTTGCACAACAAAAGGTTTTTAGTCTGATGTAGCTTCATTTATTTTCATGTTTGTTTCCCTTGCCCTGGGAGACATATCAGCAAAAAAAATTGCTGAGAGATGACTGAGCGTTTACTGTCTATGTTTTTTTCTAGTTTTCTGGATTTGTGACTTAATTTTTTTTCACTTTAAAACAAAAAAAATTTAATGTATTTAATTGTTGTTCAAGTAGTTTTCTGTCTTTTACTCCCATGCCAGCCCATCCCCCCAGTGCTCCCCACCTCTCTCCCACTTCCACCCCCTAGTTGTTGTCAATGTGTCCTTCACACTAGTTCCTATAAATCCTTCCACTTTCCCCCTGAAATCCCCTCCCCTCTCCTCTCTGGTCACTGTCAGCCTGTTCTCTATTGCAGTGTCTTTGGTTATATTTTGCTTGCTTGTTTTGTTGTTTAGGTTCCTGTTCAAGGTGAGATCATATGGTATCTGTCTTTTACTGCCTGGCTTATTTCACTCCGCATAATGCTTTCCAGTTCCATCCATGCTGTTGCAAAGGGTAGGGGCACCTTCTTTCTTTCTGATCCATAGAATTCCGTTGTGTGTACCATAGTTTTTGGATCCCTTCATTTACTGATGGGCCCCTAGGTTGCTTCCAACTCTTGGCTATTGTAAATTGTGCTGCTATAAACATTGGGGTACATAGGTTCTTTTGGATTGGGGTTTCAGGGTTCTGAAACCCTGAAATACATTTACTTTTTTATCCATTTTGAGTTTGTTCTTGTGTATGATGTTAGTGATCTAGTTTGAATATTTTGCATGTGCCTGTCCAATTCTTAGAATACTATTGAAGAGACTGGCTTTGCTCCATTGTATGTTCTTTACTCCTCTGTCAAATATTAATTGATCATAAAGACATGGGTTTATTTCTGGGCTCTCTATACTGTACCATTGATCTATGTGTCTTTTCTTATGCCAGTACTAGGCTGTTTTGATTACAGTGGCTTTATATCATTTGATATAAGGTATTATAATGCCTCCAACTTTGTTCTTGTTTCTCAACATTGCTGAGGCTATTCGGGATATTTTTCAGTTGTGTAAATTTTTGGAATATGTGTTCTAAGTCTGAAATATGCCACTGATATTTTAGTAAGAATTGCATTGGATCTATAGATTGCGTGGGCAGTGTGAACATTTTAGTGATGTTAATTCTTCCAATCCATGAATACAGTATATGCTTCCATTTATTTGTGTCTTCCTTAATTTCTTTCTTCAGTGTCCTATAATTTCTGGATACAGGTCTTTCACATCCCTGGTTAATATATTCTTAGGTACTCATTTTTTGTTGGAATTGTAAATGGGTAGTTTTCTTAGTTTTTCTTGAAGAAATTAAGAAAATTGGTTCATTATTGGTGTATAAGATTGGAACCAATTTCTGAATATTAATTTTGTATCTTGTTACTTTGTCTAATTAATTTATTAGATCTAGTAGACTTTGGTGGAGTCTTTAGGGTTTTCCATGTAAAACATAATCTTATCTGTGAATAAGTTTTACTTCCTCCATTCCAATTTGGATGCCTCTTATTTCTTCTTTTTGTCTAATTGCTATGACTAGGACTTCTAGTACTATTTTGGATAAGAATGTTGAAAGTGAACATCCTTGTCTTGTTTCTGATCTTAAGGAAAACAGTTTTCATGTTGCACATTGAGTATGTTGCTGGCTGTGTTTTTCATATCTGGCCTTTATTATATAGATGTATTATCTGTCTAATCTCACTTTGGAGGTTTTCCCATAAGTAGGTGCTGGTCTGCCCTGGCTGGTTGGCTGAGTGGACTAAGTGTCACCTGCTACCCAAAAGTCACTGGTTCAATTCCCAGTCAAGGCACATGCCTGGGTTGCAGGCCAGATCCCCACTGGGGGGGGGGCACGCAAGAGGTAACCACACATTGATGTTTCTCTCTCTCCCTTCTCCTCTTCTAAAAATAAATGAACAAAATCTTTAAAAAAAATAGGTACTGGTTTTTCTCAAATGCTTTTTCTGCACCTATTGGTACAATCATGTGTTTTTTATCTTTCATCTTGTTTTTGTTATGTATCCTTTATTGATTGGCAAACATTGTACTGAACTTACATTACTTGAATAAATCCCACTTGATCATGTTGTATGATCTTTTTAATGTATGTCTGGATCCAGTTTGCTAATATTTTATGGAGGATTTTAGCATCTATGTGTATCAGTGATATTGGCCTATATTTCTTTCCTTTTGTGTCTTGATTTGATTTTGGGATTAGAAGACTGGCCCCATAAAAAGAGCTTGGAAATCTTCTCTCCTCTTGAATTTTTGGAACAGTCTGAGAAGGAGAGGTGCTAGTTCTCCTTTGAATGTCTGCTGAAATTCACCGATGAAGCCTTCCAGTCCACTACTGTGTCTTCTGGGAGTTTTTTGATTACTGCTTCAATTTCATTAGTTGTAATGGGCCGATTAAGGTCTTTAGATTATTCCTAATATAGTTTTGGAAGATTGTATGTTTCTTGAATTAACCCATTCAATTAGTTTACGTTTATTATTTTGTATTACTTTCAGGTGTACAGAAAAAGGTTAGATCTTTTAATTTTTAATTATTATAATACACATGTAGCTGCATGATGTTATAGATCCAATTTGCATTTCCTTAATAACTGGTGAGTTTGAATATCTTTTTTATATTATCACTTGCCATCCATGTATTTTATTTGATTAACTATCGAACACATATTTTTATAATTTTTAATTGGATTTTCTTATTTTTGAGATATATGAAACTTTTTTATATACTAGATAAGAGACTTATAAGAGATATATTCTCTACAACTATTTTTCCATATTTATAATTTGTATTTTTATTTCTTTACAGAACAGAAATTTAGAGAAGTTTTAATTTTTTGAGGTCAAACATTACTTTTTAATATATTTTTCATTGTGGTTAAAGTCACATAACTTATATTGAACTATTTTAAAGAGAGCAATGCAGTCTGTTAGTATATTTATGATGTGCAACTATCAACTCTATGAATCATAGTACCGAAATGTTTTTATAACCACAAAAAGACCCATTAACTAGTCACTTCCCACTACCCTGGAAACCACCAATCTGCCTGTCTGTATACACGCATTTATCTCTGCTGGATCTATTATGTACGTGGAAACTATGATATATGACTTTTATGTATTTGTTCTGCTTAGCATATTGTATTTGATGTTTATCCTTGCTGCTGCATATGTTAGTATTTCATTTGCTTTTAAAACTGAATAACATTTTATTGTATAGATGTACCAATTTTTGTTTTGTTTTGTTTTAAGATTTTATTTATCTTTAGAGGGGAAGGGAAGGAGAGAGGGAGAGAAATATCAATGTATGGTTGCCTCTCATGTGTCCCCTGCTGGGAACTGGCCTGCAACCCAGGCATGTGCCGAACTAGGAATCGAACCATGATCCTTTTGTTCATAGACCTGTGCTCAATCCACTGAGCTACACCATACACCAGCCAGGGCAGATGTACAATATTTTTTAATTCATTCATTTGCTGATGAACTTCCAGGTTGTTTCCACCTTTAAGCTACTGTGAACAATGCTATTATTTATATTCATGTACAAGCATTTATCTAAATATACGTTTTCAGTTTTGGAGAGTGTATAATCAGGAATTGAATTACTTGATTACATAGTAATTTTGTTTAATATTTTGAAGAACTAAAAAATTGTTTTTCAGGAATTTCCGCCAAGATGGAGGCATAGGTGGAAACACTGTGCCTTCTCCCACAACCAAGTTTGAACACAACAAAGGTTTGGAGAACTAGGACACACCCAAAGACCAGAAAACGGAATTATATGGAAGTCCGACAGCTACGAACCCTTCAACGGGGACGGTAAGAGAGGCGGAGCCAGCAGCGGAGCTGGGTCGGGCAGAACAGATCCCCCAACCTAGGCGTGCAGGCAACCCGGAACCAGTCGGGGTGTGGGGCAGACTGACTGTGGTCGCACATTCGCGCAAAGTGAGACAGGCCCCAGGGGGCGAACCCAGTGGTGGAGGGCTGACAGCGGTGGCACACTCGCGTGCAGTGGAACGAAACGCGTGGGCCTGGTGACGATGGTGGCTGCTGCGCCGGGGCCTCGGTGGCAGGTGGCAAACGGGAAGCCATTGTCCCTCTTTGACCCCGCCCCCACATACAATGTCACAACCCAGCGACTTAGTTGCCCTGTTCTAGTGAACACTTTAGGGCTCTGATCCTGCTACGGAACAGGAACGAACAGCCCAAAAGATGGTGCAAGAAGAACTCAAAGTCCCAGAGCCAATAACTCTAAGCGACCGAGACATTGCCAGCCTCTCAGAAGCACAATTCAAGACACTATTTATCAGGATGCTCACAGAACTGGTAGAGTACAGTCACAAATTAGAGGAACATAGTCACAAATTAGAGGAACATATGAAGGCTAAACTAATTGAAATGAAGGGAGATGCACAGGAAACCAATAGTGATGGAAAGGAAACTGGGACTCAAATCAATGGAATGGACCAGAAGGAAGAACAAAACATCCCACCAGAAAGGAATGAAGAAATGAGAATTCAAAAAAAATGAGGAGAGGCTTAGGAACCTCCAGGACATCTTTAAACGTTCCAACATCCAGATTATAGGGGTACCAGAAGGGGGAAAGAAACAGCCACGAGTGGAAAACGTATTTGAACAAATAATAAAGGGGAACTTCCCCAGTCTGGCAAAGGAAATAGACTTCCAGGAAATCCAGGAAGCTCAGAGAGTGCCAAAGAAGTTGGACCCAAGAAGGAACACACCAAGGCACATCATTATTACATTAGCCAAGACCAAAATGAAGGAGAGAATCCTAGAAGCATCAAAGGATGAGGGGACAGTCACCTACAAAGGAGTACCCATCAGACTGTCAGTGGATTTCTCCAAAGAGACCTTCCAGGCAAGAAGGGGCTGGAAAGAAGTATTCCAAGTCATGAAATCCAAAGACCTACAGCCAAGATTGCTTTATCCAGCAAAACTTTCATTTAGAATGGAAGGACAGATAAAGTGCTTCTCAGACAAGGTCAAGTTCAAGGAGTTCATCATCACCAAGCCCTTATTATATGAAATGCTAAAGGGACTTATCTAAGAAAAAGATGATGAAAAATATGAACAGTGAAAGGACAGCAAACACACAGTTATTAACAACCACACCTAAAACAAAAGCAAACCAAGAGGACAGCTAGATCAGGAGTGGAACCATAGAAATGGAGAACACATGGAGGGCTAGAAACAGGGGAGTGGGAGGGGGAGAAGTGGGGAGAAGGCACAGAAAATAGCATAGATGGTAGGTAGAAGATAGATGGGGGGAGGGCGAGAATGGTGGGGGAAATATAGAGTCTAAAGAACTTGAGAAACATGGTTATAAACTAAGGGGGGGGGAAGAATGGTGGGGCAGGGAGTGTGTGGGTGGAGGGGAATGAAGGGGGGGAATAGAACAACTGTAATGGTATAGTCAATAAAATATATTTTAAAAAATCCAGAATTTTCCAATCAAGTTGTTCTGAGACACTCATAAAAAAAATGTTTTTCAGTCCTGGCTGGTGTGGCTCAGTGGACTGAGCACATGCCTGCAAACCAAAGGGTCACAGGTGTGATTCCTAATTAGGGCACAGGCCTGTGTTACAGGCCATGTCCCTAGTGGGGAACATGTAAGAGGCAACCACACATTAATGTTTCTTTCCCTTTCTTTCTCCTTCCCTCTAAAATTAAATGAAATCTTTCAAAAAATTGTTTTTATAGCATTGTATTATTTTAAGGTTCACAATGTACAAAAACTCCAAATTCTACATATTGTCACCAGCACTTTTTTGATAGTATACATTCTAATTGTTGTGGAGTATCTCATTATATATTTGATTTGTACTTCCTTAATTACTAATGATGATGAGCCTTACTTTATGTACTTGTTAGTAATTTCTATATCTTCTTTAGAAAAAGTTCCATTTGAACCCCTTGCCAATTTTTAATTGAGTGGTTTATGTATTTATTTATTTATAGGAGTTTTTTACATATCTGTATACCATACCCTTATCAGGTATTTGATTTGCAAATATTTCTGCAATTCTGTGGGGTATTAAAATTTTTTATCGTATGACATTTTATGCTTTTTTCATTGTTGAGAAATACATGTTAAGATTTTGGCTAACTTTTTTCATAGTGAAATTATAAAGCTATATCCTGATATATTTATGAGATTTTGGCAAGTGTTAGTCTCTATTTTATAAAATATGACTTTTCCAACCATACCTACTCTTGCTTCAACAGAAATCAATCCTTTCTATCTGATAAGAACAAGCTCTTGAATAGTCTTTTTTACTGAATTTCTAAAGTTTAAATATCAACTGTTTGCCCTTCCATAAAAGCATATTTAATTTACAAACCATGCAAACAAGTCCCCCTGGGAAAAATGTCCACTCACACCTCCTCTGATCCTACTCTGAAATTAACTTACTTATTTAGTTAGTTATTATTTTTTTAAGATTTCATTTATTTATCTTTAGAGGGGAAGGGAAGGAGAGAGGGAGAGAAATATCAATGTATGGTTGCCTGTCATGAGTCCCCTGCTGGGAACTGGCCTGCAACCCAGGCATGTGCCCTGACTGGGAATCGAACTGCAATTGTGTGGTTCGCAGGCCCGCGCTCAATCCACTGAACTACACCAGCCAGGGCTATTTAGTTATTTTTAAGAGACATGGAATGGAGGGAGAGAGGGAGAGAAACATCTATGTGAAAGAGAAACATCAATCAGTTGCCATTTGCACACATTCCAATTGGGGGAACTGAACCCACAACCCATGTTTGTGTCTAGACCAGGAATCGAACTGGCAACCTTTCACTTTGCTCTATGACGCCCAAACCAACTGAGCCACACTGGTCAGGGCAAAAGCTACTTTAACTTATATGAAATTGAATTCATTTATTTTTTGGTTTATGTTTTAAGTGTTGTAAGAATCCATAGCAAAATTCAACATCATCCAGATTTTCCCTATTTTTTTCTTTTCAGAATTGCATAGGTTTAGCTTTTGCATGTAAGTCTTTAATCTCTTTGAATTAATTTTTGTATGTGCTGTGAAGTAACAATTTCAATGTCATTCTTATAGCATGTGGATATCCAAATGACTGACCACATTTTGTTGAGGAAAATATTCTTGTATGATTGTCAAAAATAATTGACCATAAATGTAAGACTTGATTTATGGACACTTAATTCTATTCCACTAGTCTATAGGGCTATCCATAGACTATTAGGAGACTATTTTGCTTACCATTGCTTTGTAATATATTTTGTAAGTGGGAAGTGTGAGTCCTCCACTATTCTCTCTTTCTTCAAAACTGTTGTGGCAATAGCAAAGTCCTAGAAGCAACCTAAGTGCCCATCAGTAAATGAGTCGATTAAAAAACTGTGGCACATTTACACAATGGAATACTACACAGCTGAGTGAAAGGAGCTCCTACCCTTTGCAACAGCATGAATGGAACTGGAGAGCATTATGCTAAGTGAAATAAGCCAGGTGGTGAAAAGCAAATACCATATGACCTCACCTTTAACAGGAACCGAATCAGCAAAAGAAAAAAGCAAGCAAAATATAACCAGAGACATTGAAAGTAAGAACAAAATGACAGTAACCACAGAGGAAGTGGGAGGGGATAATGGGGGGAAGGGTTTTCAGGAACAACTATAAAGGACACATGGACAAAACCAAGGGGGTGGGGTGGAAGTAAAGGAGAGGTAGGTTTGGCTGGGGTCAAGGGGAGAGGTAGGGGGTAAATGCCTACAACTGTAATTGAACAACAATAAAATAATTTTTTTAAAAAAACTGTTGTGGCTATTCAGATTCCCTTGGATTCAATGTGGACTTTAACATTATGTTTTTTAATTCTAGAAAAATAGTTACATCCTAGACAGGTTTTGTATTGTGTCTATAGATCAGTTTTCATTGTACTGAGAATTTAATAATTTTATGTGTTCTGATCAATAAACATAGAATATTCCACTTATTTGGATCTTTAATTTACTTCAGCAATGCTTTTTTTAGTTTTTTTATGTACATACCATACATATCCTTAATTATATTTATTCCCAAAGTATCTACTTATTGATCCTATTTAAAATGGAACTTTTTTCTTAAATTTTATTTTTGGATCATTCGTTGTATAGAAATGAAAGTAATTTTTACGTGTTAATCTTCTATCCTGAAATATTGTTGATTTTTGTTCAGCACTTTAATATTTTTGTTGATTGAAATTTCTCTTATATAATTACATCTGTAAATACAGATAATTTTATGTCTTTCTTTTCAATTTACTTTTTTTTTTTGCTTAATTACTCTAACTAGGACATTTAGCTAAAGTGTGCAACCCATGCTTATTCCTGATCTTAGATGAAAAGATTTCAGACTTTTTTCATTGTGTATAATTTTACCTGTGGGTTTTTATGAATTCCTTTTATTATTTTGTTTAGTGTTTTTATTATTAAGGTGTTAGATTCTGTTAGTGTTTTTATTGCATTATTTGAAAATGCACGTTTCATTATATTTATTCTATGAAAGTGGTTTATTTAATTCATTAATTTTCATACCCAGAGCCACCGTTGCATTCTGGGAATAATCCTGCCTTGCCATAGTAATGACTTAATTCACTATTGTACTCTTTTCTTAGTATTTTGTGTATGAGTTTTGTATCTGATCTCACATGGGTCTGTAGTCCTATTTTTTTTTTGTAATCTGTCTCTTGTACTAAGGTCTTGCTGGCATTATAGAATGAGTTAGGCAATGTTGGGAACTACCCTTCCTGGTTTCAGAAGTTGTAATCTCTCATGGCTAAGGCTTAGTGAGTGACCTTTGGACAACAAGCCACTAAGGAGACAAAGCTTATCTCCCTGGCAAGAGAGCCGCTTCTGCTCCTTTTACTTCATTCATAATTGGCCCCCAAGCTTGATCTATTAGCCAATGACAGGTAAGATTCCCCAAGGGGAGGAATGATGTAAAACAGGCATGATCATGGAGAGGCCCTAGGGAAAAACTTGGGGGCCTATAGCAAAAGGGAGTGATGGACCCTCACCCTCCGGCTTTGACATAGCCTGAGTCCTCATTCTGTCTGCAAGAAGTTTCCTAATCTCTTCGCTGCCTTACTTCTCTGCCTGACTTGAGCCTGAAACAATGACAGAGGGCATTGCAGCCCTGTGCTGGAAAGGGTGGGTGGGCGATCAGACTTAAGAGAGAATATGTAAAATCCTGTGAAACCTGCTTTGTTTAGAATGCTCTCAATTAAATAAGGTTCCAAGCAAGAAGTGAGTTTGTTCCCCAGTTTTATGGCCCTTTAGCTATCTGATCCTGACTCAAAATAAGCCCTCAGAGTTCTTTGTGTGTTTCTTATTGTTTGATCCTTACTGTCTGACAATGATTAATGAGCTTTACACCTGTATTCCTGTGCAAAATTAACCTAATAAAAGACCATTGAGGAAAAGGCTCTGGGCCCTTCCCCTTTGAGAGACTGGCCACCTTTCTTCCCCCATGCAGATCATGCCTTGGTAGACTTATTCTCATCCATGGTGGGCGAGGGATGAGAATAAATTAGGGTGGGGCTGTGGGTGGGTGGGTGGGGGCTGTGGGTGAACCCCCCCACAAGGCAATATTTATTCCCCTTCAATTTTTTGAAAAAGTTTGAGAAGGTTTAGTGTTACTTTCCTTAAGACAAATTCTTTGTTGTAGAATTCTGAATTAAAACTCATGCACATTATAATAATACTTATTTCCAGAAATGTTTCATGAATGTTCTCTTCTACATGTTAAATTATGGTGTCTAGTTAACCGAAATGATCAAATTATGTACAAGTTAAATATTTTTCTCAATATGCGTGCGATGCAAAGCTTTTTATCCATTGATAAAAGCAAGTTGAAGCATAAGAAAACTACTTCAGAAAAGGTGTCCTTAATATGCCTGTGGGTTTGAATGTACCTGGATTCAAACCTTGGCTCTGCCTTTTGCTTGCACATGATTTTGAGGAAGTTAAAGAGTTTCTTCAACCGACGATGTCCTCATCCAGAAAGTGTCTAAGGCATTTTCCTATGTCATCAATCAGTACTAAATTAGATAATATTTGTAAGATTATTAGTGTTGTATACAGAACATATTAAGCTCTAGATCCATAGACATTGTTGTTGCATTCAGTCTAATATCATCAGTAGCATGTATTCTAGCCTGCTTCTTTAAAAAACTGATATTGATGTTCAAATGTCCAGTTGTATTTTATTTTTATTACTGTTTTTAATCCTCATCCCAGGACATGTTTATTGATTTTAAAGAGAGGGGAAGGGAGGGAGAAGGAGAGAAATATCATGTGAGAGAGAAGCATTGACTGGTTGCCAAATATTTGGGTTAATAATTACATTGAGAACTATTTATAGAAACCTTAATAGAGAACAATTCTGTTCACATCTACTAATAAAGGTTGTCTCGATATTATCTACAGGTAGTGTCTTTGTTTTTTAAATATTTTATTTATTTATTTTTAGACAGAGGGGAAGGGAGAAAGGAAGAAGCATTGATGTGTGGTTGCCTCTCAAGTGCTCCCTACTGGGGGCCTGGCCTGCAACCCAGGCATGTGCCCTGACTAGGAATTGAACCAGCAACCCTTTGGTTTGCAGGCTGGCACTCAGTCTACTCAGCTACACCAGTCAGGGCTATCTACAGGTAGTTTCTGAATGATTGCTTTGCCTTCAAAAGAACAAATGTATATAGTGAGTCTATGTAAAATAAGTTATAAAATAATTTCAACGATAGGTCTCAATGTTGTCACCTTAAAACTCTAATGAATATTTATACTAATTATACCTTTGAGATCATTGATTTTACATTTAGCAACAATTAAGTAGAACTTTATTCAAGACTTGCTACAAATGAAAACCACAATGAGATACCACTTTACACCAGTCAGAATGGCTATCGTAAACAAAGCAATAAACAACAAATGTTGGAGAGGGTGTGGGGAAAAGGGAACTCTGGTCCACTGTTGGTGGGATTGCAGACTGGTACAACCACTATGGAAAACAGTATGGAATTTTCTCAGAAAACTAAAATTGGACTTGCCTTTTGACCCAGCAATTCCACTGCTAGGATTGTATCCTAAGAACCCTAAAACACCAATCCCAAAGAACCTATGCACACCAATGTTCATAGCAGCACAATTTACAATAGCCAAGAGTTGGAAGCAACCTAGGTGCCCGTCAGTAAATGAATGGATCAAAAAACTATGGTACATATACACAATGGAATTTTATGCTGCAGAAAGAAAGAAGGAGCTCCTACCTTTTGCAACATCATGGATGGAACTGGAAAGCATTATGCTGAGTGAAATAAGCCAGGTGTTGAAGGACAAATACCATATGATCTCACCTTTAACAGGAAGCTAAACAACAAAACAAACAAGCAAGCAAAATATAACCAAAGACACTGAAATAGAGAACAGGCTGACAGTGACCAGAGGGGAGAGGGGAGGGAATTTCAGGGGAAATAGGGGAAGGATTTAGAGGAACATATATAAAGGATACATGGACAACAACTGAGAAGGGTAGAAATGGGAGGGAGGGGGAGAACACGGGGGTAGGATGGGATGGGAGTAATAGACAGAAAACTGTACTTGAAAAATAATTAAATAAAAAAATTGAAAACAAAAACAAAAACAAACAAACAAACAAAAGACTTGCTACATGCTCAGAATTACGCTAGGTGTTAAGGAAGATATAAAAGAAAAACAAAGAGTTATTGTCCTTAAGAAACTTAGTTTACTTAGGAAGACAAGACACATACAAATGAAACACAATAGTAAGGGCTGAATACCAATCAGTTTTGCCCTGTGGAAAGAAACTTATGTGTGCCAGGAGCTTAGAAATTTGATGAGTATAGCTGAGACTAAAGTAATTCTGGAAAGATTTTATAGAGAGAATGAGAACTCACCTGGACCTTAAAGTATTAATATATTTTTAACAGTGGGGCTTAGAAGAAGGTATTCAATCTGGAACACAAGATAAAGAAATGAACAGAGGTAGTAATTTGCATGAAATGCATGAGAAACTGTACCTGACTAGATAGAATTTATATGCTAGACTAGATAGGATACATTTGAGGTATTAGACAGTTACATAGAAATGATAGAATGAGAAAAAAGTTGGCCAAGATGAACACAAATTTTGAATTGTATATTGAATATAATAGAGATTTGTTAAAGTTCTTGAGCAGAAAAATGACCTAAAGAGAGCATTAAGGACTGAATATTGTTATCTTCTCAAAATTCACATGTTGAGACTTAATATCTTGTATGATGGTGTCTGGAGGTGGAACCTTTGAGAGGTAGTTAAGTCGTGAGGGAAAACCTCCAGAAGCAAGGTTAGCTTATCTATAAAAGAGGCCACAGAAAGTTTCTTTGTCTCTTCTGCCATGTGATGAGGCAGTGAAAAGAAAGCCATCTATGAACCAGAATGTGGGCTTTCAACAGATACTGAATTTGCCAACATCTGATTCTTGGAATTCTCTGGCTCTGAAACAGAGAAATAAATTTATGTTGTTTCCCAGCTATCCGGCCTATGGATATATAAATATAAATATATATATATATTTATATATATATAAATATATAAAAATATATTTATATATATTTAGTCTATATATATATTAGTCTATATATATATAGACTAAGACAGAGAGTTTTGTTTTTAGGAAAATTATTGAAGCAATTAAGAATAGAAAATAGAGAGCCATGTCTTATGCCAGATTCGATACTATAATATTTGATGTTTTAATAACTTTTAGAACATTAAGGATCTATCTTAAACTTTGATACAGTTGGTAACTGAATTTGATGTTGTATAATTCAAATATCTTGAGAAGATTGTGAGTAAAAAGTTTAGGTGTTATCTGAGTCTTTCCATTATTATATCTACCTCATACTTGACATACTGGGCTAGAGATTTTTATTCAGTATTCTCCTGTAAAATCGGTAGAGTGAGCCACACGTTTTCATTTTAATAACATCCGAAAGACCACCTTTTCTATCCCTGTAAGACGATGTCAGATACAAAATGCATTTTAATGACAGATACAAAATGCATTTTAATGACATAAATGATCCATAGAAATACTATACTTATTGCGACCATCTGAAAAGTGAAATCCAAGATGTGGCAGAAAAATAACTCCTTAAAACATCATTGTAAACAGGAGGTCTAAACTCATTGAATGTTTATTATATGCACGAACAGTTCCTGGAACAATAGAAAATATGCAGGCAAATACTGCTATGTAAGGCAGATGTTGGCCTTCTTACCACCCACTGTAAATGAAAAGCAAGTTTAGGTTCTTGTATTCAGATAACTTAGAATTAGCCTGTGCAGAGGCAAAAATAGTGAAGAAATAATCACCAAGCAGATCTTGCAGTACTGTGGTTACTGGTGGTATTCCTTTTAATGTAACATGTAAACTGAGTATAAAATAGTCAGTTGCAGTAATATTGGGCAGGGGATAAGTTAAATTATAGCTGCAGAGCTGTCTAAACATAATCAAATAAATAAAATGTTCAATGAGGGAAATTGTGCATCACTAACACTGCCAGAACTACATTCTCAGGGCCAAGCTGGGAACCATGGCATTAGTAGAAACTAGATTCCTTCTTTCCTAGACAGTTGGCTCAGAATTCACTCCCTTCTCCTCCTTTGCTTTATTTCTAAATTGCCAGCAACAAATTTGGCCCACGAGGGCAAGGGGACTAAATCACAATCTGTATCACTCTATGGCCGAATCCCAAATGGCTTAGGCACATGGCAGCAGAAGTGGTGACAAGAACTCTCATTCTTGAGCAACTTGGTGCCACTCCCTTGCAGGAGAATGTAGTACACTACATGTGGGAATAATCAGTGGCAGACAAACCAGCCACAGACCCCAAGGGAAAGTAGCAACAAGAATTAGGTCAAATTGGAAGTCTTTGCCAAGAACTTGATTTTTAAAAAATGGTATTGTTGAAAATTATTCCTGTAAAACAATAAGCAGGGCGTGGGGGAAAATAGGTGGACAAGCTCCAGTTTCTGGTGTAGAAAATCATGATGGAGTACCTGGAAATAATTACAAGTCCATTTTTTGTTCCAGGGAGCAGACTAAGGAGATTATTTCAGCCTCTTTTCACATCATGTTAAGTATCTTGTAAACATATGCTATTGCATGCTCAGAGGATGTAGGAATAATTAATTTATTGACTTGTTCAACATTTTTTAGTGGTTTGGCGTGTCAGTCAGCAATTAACAAAATATTAAGAGCCTACTCGGAACACTGCACTGTGCCAGTGGATGAGGGAGATTTCAAGTGGTATGTGATACTATGCTTGCATTCAAGAACTGACCGGGTAATTAAAGTCACAAAGCAAATATGTTTGCACTGAGAGGCTGCTGATTCTAAGCGCCACAGAAAAAATATAGACAGTAAGTGATACAGAATTTCCTAATGGGAGGTTTTGAGAAAGAGATGAGATCACAAGAGATCACAAACGATAGGTTGTTTATGTACATGAAGAAAAGATATGTCAAATCAAGACCACCAATATGGAAAGCAACAGAGAAGAAATTGATTACAGTGTTTAGGCCACAGATAGAAAGTAATTCAACTGAACAAAATGGTAAGTTTACACATTTTGTGATGAAACAGGCCCTGGTTACTGTGGCTCAGTGGACTGAGCATCAGTCTGTGAACTCAAAGGTCATTGGTTTGATTCCCAGTCAAGGCACGTGCTTGGATTGTGACCTGGGCCCCCCAGGAGGGGGCATGCAAGAGGCAACTGATCAATGTATCTCCCATTCATTGATGTTTCTGTCTCTCTCTTTCTTCCCCCCTTCCCCTCTCTCTAAAAATAAATAGTCATTTAAAATAATAAACAAACAAACATTTTATCATGTAACTAAAACTTTAGTGTATAAAGAATGTTATAAAGGATAAAATATGGCAAGGAGGGGAATGGTACAGCTGGAGATAGACAGATGTATTGAGGGACAGTACAGTGGACCAAGCATGTGATAACATAAGGCACAATATGAACCAGCACAATGGGAGAGAAGTTAGAAAAGGAACAAATATGAGACATATTGGTCAGGGAAGCATCTTATTTTGCAAAGAACATACTGAATCTGGAGTCAAAAAGCAGTATTTTAGCCCAAATTTATTGCTACTTATATAAATGTGGTAACATATCTTCATCACTGAGTCATTTTTCCTCATTTGAAAAATAAATGTTATTAAAAAAAACTCTAAATTTTTTCTTGATAACTCTAAAATTCCATGACTCTAGGAGAATGTGGTACTGGGATAGAGGCAGCTTAGGAAAACAACATGATATAACTATAAAATGACCGTGAAATGTTGAGGCTGAGAAATTTGTAGATTTGCTATACCTGCCATTAGGCAAGATAAAATTCAGAGGTAGTAATCAGTTTTATAGGAATGTGGTGAGTTAATCTTTAGAGGAGCCATGCAAAATGCCATAAAGACAGCCAGATGATTATATCCAGGAAGCAGTAGGAATTACAGGTTTTGAGATTGAATGAGATGGAATAAAAATCCATAGAGGTGATACCTGCTTTGCATGGTACTGAGGACCATAAAAAGAACCATGCAAACTGAAACCATGTAATGTAATCCTAATAATCAATGAGCAAAATGCTATTGTTCTGTGACCTTTATTTTTCTTACTGAAATGATGTCAGCAAAATGATGAAGTAGGAAGCTTTAGACCTTTGTTTTTCCAAGGAAACATCAAGTAAATAAGGACAAACTGATTAAAAGAGTTTTGTGGGAGCTCTAGTAATCAGTCAAGGATCTACAAAAAACCAAAGCAAATCCTGAATCAATGAAAGGGCAAGCTCAAAAATTTGATGCCTTTTTTTCCCTGTTTTGACCCGCCCCTTCCTTGGTGTGGTGGAGCAGGAGGAAGCTGCTCAATTCCCAATTTCTTCTTCCAGATGGAAAGAAATGAGTGGGACATCTATGCAACATTTTGGACTATTTGGGAGCTCCTGTGGGACAGGATTGAATATGAAATGCCACAGAGCTCAGATAGGAATACCACAACATAACTCAAATCTGAGGTTGGGATAAAACACAGAAAACAGTAGTGGATTCTGCAGCATGTGAAAGCTACAGGGGGAATACAGGCAAGCAGGAGCTTGGCGATAAGATATTACACGATGGGGAATAAAACAAAATGCCTTAAAAGAGTCAAAAGAGAAAAACTGAAAAGAGAAATGAAGACATTTCTCTTAGTGAAATGAAGACATTTAAAATCGGCTGTGTTTTGGGGGCATTGGAGGAAACATATGCACACATAGGACCAAGAAAATGCATGCTTAGTAAAGACCTGAAAAAGTTTTCATGCCAGCCTAGTTAATGAAGTTTTTCTCCTGTAAAGCAAGTCAGCAAAGACTAGACGAGCCCAGCTGATGGAATTCAGTGGATTGAGTGCAGGCTTATGAACCAAGAGTTGCCCGTTTGATTCCTAGTCAGGGCACATGCCTGGGTTGTGGGCCAGGTCCCCAGTAGGGGACACATGAGAGGCAACCACACACTGATGTTTCTCTCCCACTCTTTCTCCCCCCTCCCCCTCTCTCTAAAAATAATTGAATAAAATCTTTAAGAAACAAGCCCAGAAGTGTTTTTTTTCCAAATTTACAATTTTCAACAAATAATCAAACGGCATACAATGGAAGAGTAGACATGGATCATTTAAGAGAAGAAATACCACTGGCTGGTGTAGCTCAGTGGATTGAGGGTGGGCCTATGAACTAAGGGATCCAGGTTCAATTCCCAGTCAGGGCACATGCCTGGGTTGCAGGCCAGATCCGGGGGGAGGGGGGGGGGCGGACACACAAGAGTAAACCATACATTGCTATTTCTCTCCCTCTCTCCTTCCCTTCCCCTCTAAAGATAAATGAATAAAATCTTTAGAAAGAAAGAAAAAAAGAAAGGAAAAAGAAATAAATATTCAAAGCCTGACCCTAGTCCTGGCTGGTGTAGCTCAGTGGATTGAGTGTGGGCCTGTGAACCAAACGTTCAAGGTTTGATTCCCAGTCAGGGCACATGCCTGGGTTGCAGGCCAGTTACCAGCAGGGGACGCACAAGAGGCAACCATACATTAATATTTCTCTCCCTCTTTCCTTCCTTTCCCCTCTAAAGATAAATAAATAAAATCTTTAAAAATAAATAAAGTGGTAAACCAATATTTAAAAAAAAACACAAAAACCTGACCCTAAAGAAACTCAGGCTTGTGAGTTACTAGACCAAGACTTTAAAATAATGGTTTCAACATGCCCCTAAAACTAAAGGAAAACACAGACAAATAAACTCAGAAAAATGACATATGAAACCAATGATAAAATTAACAAAGTCAGAAAAGTTATTTTTAAAATTAAGAAGACATTATGGAACTAGAAAACACAACAACAAACTTAACATTTACTAGAAGTATTTAAAAAGCAGACTAAAACGGCAAGAGAAATAGTGAAATTCAAGTCAGATTATTTGAAATTACCAAGTCTCAAGAATTTAAAAAAAAGAGTAAAAAGAATGACAAAAAATGAACAGAGCCAAAGAAACTGATGGGATACCATATCATTGGTTATCATATCAATGATAACACACACTATGAGAGCCCAACAAGGAGAAGAGAGAAAAGGGCAGAGAATTTATTTGAATAATAGACCCAAACTTCCTAACTTCAGAAATGACATAGATCTATATATTAAAGAAGTTTAATAATCCAGGATGGATGACTCTAAAAAGTTCCACATTAAAACCAGTTATAATCAAACTGTATAAAGCCAAAGACAGCAAATGCTGGGAAAAAAAAGCAAGTAATTACATTCAAGGAATACTCAATACAATTAGCAGTGGATATCTCAGGAGAAACTTTGTAGAACAGAAAAGTTAATAAAGAAAAACTGTCAAATGAGAATTCTATATCTGGCAAAAAAAAAATGTCCTTGAAGAATAAGGAAGAATTTAAGACTTCCCAGATAAACAAAATTCGAATGATTGCATTACCATATCTATCTGCTATAGAAAAAAAAATGTTGGAGTCTCTCAAATTGAAATGAAAGGACTCTAACCAGCAAATCAAATCCAGTAAAAAATATAAAGTTCTCTGAAAATTTTTTTCTTTTAATATTCAGTGAAACTGAAGTGAATTTTTTATTTTATTTGTTTTAAGATTTTATTTATTTATCTTTAGAGGAGAAGGGAAGGAGAGACGGAGAGAAATATCAATGTATGGTTGCCTCTCGTGTGTTCCCTGCTGGGAACTGGCCTGCAACCCAGGCATGTGCCCTCACTGGGAATAGAACCATGGTTGTTTGGTTCGCAGTCCTACACTCAATCCACTGAGCTACACCAGCCAGGGCTGAAATTTTCTTCACATGGAAAAATGGGAGTGACATCAGCTTCATGGCAGTCTAAAATAATCCTTTTTTTAATCTTCCTTTTCAAAAAAATAATTAGACATTCATTGAAGAAGAAAAGCATCTTTGTGGGAGCTATGAGATTCAGCACCATATGCAGAGGAAAACAAGATCAGGCTCACCCACCTGTACATCTGGTAATAGACAGACAAACCTCCATATGGAATGTAGAACTAGTCGGTGAGTAAACCTTCCCCAACACTTCCCATTGCAGTCATGAAAAAACTCACAGAGTGCTGCCTTGGGAGATACCTGTAGATGTATCTGCAGATGAGAGGAAAATTGCAGAAGTCCCGCTTTCCTAAGGGGAGATTCCAGGGTACCCTCAGAGTAAAAATTGTTCAGGCACAACAGAGATGGTTAAGAAGTTTATCAGCACCCTGGCTGGTATGGCTCAGTGGATTGAGTGCCTGCCTGAGAGCCCAAAGGTCACTGGTTGGATTCCCAGCCTAGACACATGCCTGGGTTGCAGGCCAGGTCCCCAGTTGAGGGCAGCCACACATTACTGTTTCTCTCCCTCTCTATAAATAAATAAACAGACAAATAAATAAATAAAATCTTTTTTAAAAGTTTACCAGCACCAACCACCACCCATTTTTATGCAAAACAACACTGCATAGGAATGAATTATGGCGAATGTGTTACGATGACGGAATACCCAGCTATGACAGTGTTGCAGGACACAGCTGCAGAAATCACACAGCAAAATCTCCATGACTGGGAAGATGCAGGAAACTGATAAAGAGGCAGACAAGAAAAGCAAAAGTCAACAAACAACTCGAAGTGGCTATTGCTGACTGCTCTTAGCAGAAACTTCACCCAAGCCTCTGTGAGTACCAACCTGGGGACATCCTTATTAGGTCCACAGGTGCTCCCAATACCCTACAAGCAAAAGCCAGACTCCCCAGGTGTGCTCCATTTAGCTGTGGTAAAAACTAACTCTGGTGGACAATGAAGGCACTCAGGAAACAGTCCACATCTATAGGAAAGAGAGAAACCCCAAACTTGACCAATCATACCAGCATCGCAAAAATATAAAATGCTTTTAGCAGCCAGCCTGGTGAGTTTGTTGGAACCAGAAAAAACAAAACACTTAAGAATTCTGCCACAAGGAGAAGCAGGAACTGTGAACCAAGTATGTCCACACGCAGGCAGAGAATACTCCATATAATAAGAGCAGCATGAAAAAAAATACTCTGAAGGCAACTAGCAAAGACTAAAGGAAGTATCTGTTATTTCAAATGTGAAAGCAGCAACAGAAAACTACAAGGAACATAGAAAATTGCCCCCCAAAGGACAGTTCAAAATGCAATATTTACCAGACATAGAAATTATAATAAATAGCTTGGCAAAAATTCTAGAACTGAAAAGCTGAGTGAATGAACTAATAAATGCAACAGAGTGTATCTTCAGTAGAGGACAGTAAGGTGGAAAACAAGGTGATGGAGGACTCAAATGTTGGAAAAAATTTAGCTTCAGATAATAGCTAATAAGTTTAGTAATCAGTGCATATAAAAAACCTATTGTTGCCCTGGCTGACATAGTTCAGTGGATTGAGTGCGGGCCTACAAACCAAAGAATCACGGTTCGGTTCCCAGTCAGGGCACATGCCTGGGTTACAGGCCAGTTCCCAGCAGGGGCCGCACGAGAGGCAACCATACATTGATATTTCTCTCCCTCTCTCCTTCCCTTCCCCTCTAAAGAGAAATAAATTTTTTTAAAAAGCTATTGTTTCAAGAACTGAAGGTACAATCCACCCTGACTGCAGAAGACCATAAGCAGTTCCACCTTTGTGCCTCACCAGGTCTGCAAGCCATCACATAGTATCTGAGCCATTGTACTCCAGGGCAAGAAGAAGCCCAGAGCCCAGGACACAGATCAACAATGCTGTAGCTTTTTTGATTAGACTAACTTTTTCTCTGAATCCCAAACCCCTTACCTACACTTTTCTTCTCCTTATAAAAAAGGAGTCAGTTTAAAACGGAATTTAAGATGGTATGTAAGGGTACAAACCCACCATCATCTCAGATCTCTGACCATCTGAATCAAGAGCTCATAAAGATGCGATCCCTGTCTCTTTTATTGGGTCTGGTAGTGACAGGGAGCATGAATGCAGGCTTCTCCTGTTTCAGAGGGAGTCAAATACACTCAAGAAGGGAAGGGATTATCTCTTCAACAAGAAAACTAGATAACCACATGCAAAAATAAAATTGAACCCCTACTGTACACATTTCACAAAAATTTAACTCAAAACGAATTAAATACTTAAATTTCAAACTTGATGTTGTAAATATTCTAGAAGGAAACAGTAAGATGAAACTCCTTGACATTGGTCTTGGAATAGCTCTTTACATGACACCAAAACAAAAGCAGAAGTGCAAATACATAAAACAAATAAGGCTCAGCATAAGCTTTGGCACAGCAAAATAGACTTTAAGAGAAAAAACTCGTAATAAACAAAGAAGGGCACCACATAATGACAAAGGATTAATTTACCAAGAAGTTATAACCCTTGTAAACATAACATATATTATCAGAATTTCTAAATACATGAAGCAGTAACGAACTGAATTGTAAGGACAAAAAGAAATCTTTAAAATAATGATAGACACTGTAAAGTACAGCCCAGAGAATAAAAAGTAGTAATAAGTAAAACAAAAATAGGTGACTTCATTACTCCATTTTAAATAATGCTAGAAGAACCACAAAGAAGATTGAGTAGCTAGATTCAAGAGCTGAACAACACTAAACACAAATTGAACTTAGACATATACAGAACACTCCACCCCCCAAAAGGAGAAAACATATTTTCTCAAGTTTATCTGGAACATTCTCTGGATTAGTCCACATGTTATTCCACAAAGCAAGTCTTAATAAATTTTAAAAGTCTGAATTCAAACAAAATGTCTTTACTGATCACAATGGAACGATACTAGAAAATAGCAGAAGGCAAAATGTAATCCAAACATATGTAAAAATTAAACAATATATGCCTTTTATCCTAATGAGTAAATACCAACTCAATGATTAGAGATGAGAGTCACATATCCCACCAATCTCACCCTTTCTCTTCTGATTATTATTGCATATTCTATTTATGTACACACACACCTATTTCATAATTCTTTACTGGAGCCAGACTTAAAATTAAGAAGAATACTGATATAATTATTTTTTATTAAATTATAATAGGCATATATCATATTACTTTCAAGAATGAAATATAAGGGTTCAATATTTTTATATATTTTGAAATGGCAACCATAATTAAGCAACTTAAATTTATCTTTACACATAGTAACATAATATGACTTTTTTAAAGAAGCATTTAGCCTAAAGTCTGAACATTTTCAAAAAGATTTTATTCATTTATTTTTAGAGAGAGGGGAAGGGAGGGAGAAAGAGAAACAGAAACATCAATGTGTGGTTGCCTCTCACATGTCTCCCACTGGGGACCTGGGGTGCAACCCAGGCATGTGCCCTAACTGGGAATCAAATTGGCGACCCTTAGGTTCGCAGCCGACTCTCAATCCACTGAGCTACTGAGCTACGCCAGACAGGGCATAACATAATTCTTTTTAAATTAATTAATTTATTTTTCAGAGAGAGGGGAAGGAGAAAGAGAGGGAGAGAATTATCAGTGTGTGCTTGCCTCTCTCGTGCCCCCTACTGAGGACCTGGCCTGAAACCCAGGCATGTGCCTTGACTGGGAATTGAACCAGCAACACTTTGGTTCACAGGCCCGTGCTCAATCCACTGAATAACATGATTCTTTTGATTAGGATTTTAAAAATCTACTCTCTGAGCAACTTTTATATCTTACTAACTACAGTAACCATGTTAAACATTACATACTCAGGACTAATTTTATAACTGGAAGTTTGTTCCAATGAAACCCTTTCCCTCAATGGTGTGGCTCAGTGGTTTGAATGCCAGCCTGCAAACCAAAGGGTTGCAGTTCAATTCCCAGTCAGGGCACATGCCTGGGTTGCAGGCCAGGTCCCCAGTAGGGGTGTGTGAAAGGCAACCACACATTGATGTTTCTCTTCCTCTCTTCCACCTCTCTAAAAATAAATAAATAAAATTTAACAAAAGAAACCTTTTCACTCATTTTGTTCACTTTCCATACTTGCCACTGGAACCAACAATCTGTTCTCTATAAATCTGAGCTTGTATTTTCTTCTTTTTTTGATATTCCACATGGAAGTGAAATCATTTACTATTCATGTTTCTGTTTGACTTAAATAAATGTAATCTCTTACAGTTTCATTTAATAACAGGTTATTTTTGTATCTTAGCTATTGTAAATAAAGCCGCAATGAACACAGGGTGCTTATACAGGACGTGGCATAAATAGCGCCCCCCCTTTGATTATAAGTTCTTATTACAAAACCATAAGCATGTAATAATTCAGTAACATAACAATATCACACTCAAGCACACCATATGACATTTTAGGTGAAATGTTCAAATTAAAACTATAAATTATTGCACCCATATCATTACCCTACCAACCACACTCAAGCAGACCTTACTTCTGCTGGAACCTGTGTTTTTGGTTTCTTTTGATAAATACTTAAACGTGGAATTGCTGGTTATTATGGTAGTTTTTTTTTAGAGGAACTTCTATACCATTTTTTAAAGTGGTTACACCAATTTACATTACCACAAGAAGTACACAGGTGTTTCATTTATTTCACATTTTTGCCAACTCTTGTTAGCTTTTGAAAAACATACTCTTACAGAACTGATGGGGGTTCAAGAAGAAAATGCAAAAAAAACTGAAGCAATTTTGAAATAAATGACAATAAAACTCAACATACTAAATGATACAAGACTATACTTTCAGGGATCATTTCAATAGTTTGTTACTAAATTATTGGTTGCTGTAAAAGCAGTATGAAGAAAGAAATTGATGGTATGAATACTTACATTAAAAAGAAGATTCTAAATTAACAACTTAATTTTACACCCTAAGGAACAAGAAAATAAAGAATGAACAGATTCAACTGAAAGATACCAAAAGGAAACAAATAAAAATTAGAGTAAAAATAAACAAAACATATAACAAAAAAAGCAAATTAATAAAGCTAAGAGTTGGTGCTTCAAAAGATCAACAACACTGATACTTACTAGCTTGAATAAGCTAATAAACAGAAAACTCAAGTAAATAAATAAAAAATTAAAGAGAAGACATTATTGATTTTACAAAAACAAGTAGGATTGTAAGAGTGCTATGAACAAATACACTTCAACAATTACAGAACCTAGATGAAATAGACAAATTCCTAGAAACATACTACCTACCAAGACCTATTCATGAAGAAATAAAAAATGTCAGCACTTATAACTAGAAAGACGGAATCATTAATCAAAAACCTACAACAATGAAAAACCCTGGAAACTAAATATTTAAGAAAGAAATAACATATTTGTCAAACTCTTTTGAAAAGTTGAAGTGGATGTAAAGACTTTCTAATTCATTCTGTGAGGCCAGCATTACACTGGTATCAAAGCCATACAAAGACACAAGTAAACTATAGATCAATATGTCTCGTGTGTCTTGATGTAAAAATATGCAGCACATTTAATAAAGAGGATTTAACAGAATATTAAAAAAGACTGTATACAACCATCCTGGCTGGTGCAACTCACTTAGATGAAGCATCCTAGAAACCAAAATGTCACCGGTTTAATTTTCTATCAGGACACAGGTTTGCCAATTTGGTCTCTGGTCTGGACAAATGAGAAACAGCCAATCCATGTTTCTCTTTCACATCAATGTTTTTTTCTACTTCTCTACCCCTCCTTTCCCCTTTTTCTCTTAAAAAAAAATCAATAAACATGTCCTGGATGAGGATTTAAAAAAAACACAACTATTCACCATGACCAAGGGGGATTTATTTGTAGAAGGCAAGGATGTTTTTTTTTTTTGTGAATCAATGCATTAAACCACATTAACAGACTGAAGGATACAGTATACACAATCATCTTAAGTGTAGCACAAAAATGACAAATTTGAATATCCTTCTGTAATAAAACACTCAAACCACCTAGAAACAGAAGACAGCTAAACATAAGAATGTCCTTATAAGAAAAGACCAAAGCTAAAACTACTCAATTGTAAAGCCTGAAAATATTTCCTTTAAGATCCAAAATATAACAAGGTTGCCCACTTTCACCACTTCTTTTCAACAGTGTGCTATAATTTCTTGCCAGATTATATAAGCAAGAAGAAAAATTAAAGATATTATAATTTTATAGGAAGTAAAATTATCTGACACAATCTTATATGTAGAAAACTCTACAGATATTATAAAAGTCTGAATTAAGCATTGTTGCTGGATTAAAATATTAATAAAAACGTGGTTGCTTTTCTATACATTAAAAATGAACAATACAAAAAGATAATTAAGGAAACAATTCCAGCCCTTATCTGTGTGGCCCAGTTGATGGGGCACTGTGATGAAATTGAAAGGTTGCAGGTTTGATTCCCAGTCAGGGCACATGGCTGGCTTGTGGCCTAGACCCCCAGCTTGGGGTGTTTGAGAGGTAACCCATCCATGTACTTCTCAGGCATGATCGATGTATCTCTCCCATGTCGTATGTTTCTCACCCCCTCTTCCTCCCTCTTTTCCTCTCTCTAAAAATAAATAAAATCTTTAAAAAAAGAAAATAATTCCACAAACATACCATCAAAATATGAAATATTTAGAAGTAAACTTAACCAAGTGGGTGAGAACTTGTACTTTGAAAATTCTAAAAAGTTGCTAAAATAAACTAAAAAACTTCAATAAATGAAGACATGCGATGCTCATTGGTTGGAAGTCTCAATAGTGTTAAGATGTTACATCACTGAATGAAATCTATGAATTCCTATCAAAATTCCAATAATGTTTTTGCAGAAATTGAAAACATCCATACAAAAAATTATGAGATCTTATGAGATGCAAGGCAGCCAGTCTTGAAAAAGAACAAAGTAGGAGTGCTTACACTTCTTTTAAAATCTTACTATAATGATACAGTAATGAAACCAGTGTGATACTGACATAAAGGCAGACATTTACAACAATGGAATAGTATATGTAGCCCAGAAATGTACTGTCATATATGACACGTATATGGTCCCTTCTCTGTAACAGGTAAATCTCTAAGATGAAAGCTCCCAAGAGGCATTTCGGGATGATTTTACATGTGTTACTATTTTCAGTAATTGGGCAGGTTCCTTTCCCTATTCGCTATGACTGTGACTTGCTTACCATATAGTCTCCTTCCATTCTGAACCTTTCTTTAGTTGTGTGTAGGTTTGCAAGTTCCCCCGAGCCCTACTCTAATTGTTGACGTTTTCATGTTCTCATGTGGGGCACCAGAGTGGATGAAGCATAAATACTTTTTTAAAATTTTAAATATTTTTCTCAGAGCTACCGTGGAGAATACAAAGCAAGCATGAGTGTTAATAAAATGGGCATATGAAAATGTTTTATATAAACTCCCAAGGAAGTGTAAGACCAAGCTAATGTTAATAGCACCTATGGACTAGTGATGCCTTTAAGTTTTACCACGTATCAGGCTGATCCGATCTTTTCTTTTTGCCAGGACTTATTGGTAAGGCTAAGAGAAAATCAGCTAATTTCATATCCCTTTCCACCAATTTTCTATCCAGACTTAACATTATATTAAATATATCAAAGAATTTACCAAAACCCTCAACAATTACAAGGTTGTCTTCTTTCTTTAGGATCATATTCTTAGTTCCAAAGAAGAGGTATGTGACCACCTCAGTCTAGCACAGTGATTAAGTGTGAGTCTGGGGTGACATTAATCTTAGATATGAATTGTAGTTGTTATTTACTATCTGTGTAGTGTTAGACTACGTAACATTTTTTCTTACGTTTTTGTCTGTAACATGGTAGTAATAGTAGCATGTACAATAAAATAGTTGAGCAATATTGTTTATACTTATAAAGCACTTTGAAGAGTCTGTGACATATAATAAATGCTCAGTAAATGTTGGTTATTATCTCTCCCTACTAGCTGACACAGGTTATAAATGCATCCACATGGTTTTCTTTTATCTTCACCTGAGGGCATTTTCTTTTCATTACTTTAGAGAGAGAGTAAGTAAGAGATAAACATCAATTGCTTTCTTTCTGGTATATGCATCTGACTGAAGATCAAACCCACAACCTGGCTATGCGCCATAACCAGGAAATGAACCCACAACCTTTTGGTTATGGGACAATGCTCCAACCAACTGAATATCACACTGGCCAGGGCCACACGGGTTTCTTTTTACTTTAATAACAAACACTGCAAGATTGTGTGAGCTGGAACAATTTCTTACAATTACATAGTAGGCACTTAAGAGAAATAGTAGTTGATGGAGGGTCTCTGGTCAAGATGGTATAGTAGGAAAACACTGCACGCCTGCTCCCAGAAGCACATTAAAATTAAAACTGAATTATAGGACAATCATTCTGAACAACCATCTCAAGACTTGCTGAACAGAAGTTCTATAGTTAAGAATATAAAGAACAAGACTAAGAGAGACTGGTAGGAAGGGCAGAGATACAAAATAAAACTGGTCCTACACCCTTGTGTGGCGGTTGAGAATCTGGAGATTATCTCCCTCTTCCTTGATCTCAACCCCACATGGGGCTCCCCACACCAGAGCTGGAAAGAAGAGCCCACACAACTGGCTGTGAAAACCAGCAGATTCCATCCTGGGAAGAAAGAGTGCTTCTGCAGAACCAGGTGTCATCTTAAAAAGATCAAGCACAGACTTACTCATTAATACTCACTCTAAGCTCCAGAAAAGGAACAGCAGCTGAAAAGGCACCAGGAACACAGGAAAAGAAGCTGAAGCGCCTGACTTCAGTGCCAAGGCTGCCTCAGCAGCCCCCATTGTTCGGGTCTTGAGCCCTTCCCCCAAACAGCCTGCAGGGACGTAGGCGCCAAACAAATCTGCATTAACCTGGTGAACAAGGGTCACTCCACCTTGATGACTTCCTGACACTCAGCTCCACCCCACTTGCTCACCTCCTGCATCCTCAGTCAACACTGCAGACTCTACTAAAATCTCTCTTAAAACCACAATGAGATACCACTTTACACTGGTGAGAATGGCTATCATAAACAAAGCAATAAACAACAAATGTTGGAGAGGGTGTGGGGAAAAGGGAACTCTGGTCCACTGTTGGTGGGATTGCAGACTGGTACAACCACTATGGAAAACAGTATGGAATTTTCTCAGAAAACTAAAATTGGACTTGCCTTTTGACCCAGCAATTCCACTGCTAGGATTGTATCCTAAGAACCCTAAAACACCAATCCCAAAGAACCTATGCACACCAATGTTCATAGCAGCACAATTTACAATAGCCAAGAGTTGGAAGCAACCTAGGTGCCCGTCAGTAAATGAATGGATCAAAAAGCCATGGTACATATACACAATGGAATTTTATGCTGCAGAAAGAAAGGAGCTCCTACCTTTTGCAACAGCATGGATGGAACTGGAAAGCATTATGCTGAGTGAAATAAGTCAGGTGTTGAAGGACAAATACCATATGATCTCACCTTTAACAGGAAGCTAAACAACAAAACAAACAAGCAAGCAAAATATAACCAAAGACACTGAAATAGAGAACAGGCTGACAGTGACCAGAGAGGAGAGGGGAGGGAATTTCAGGGGAAATAAGGGAGGGATTTAGAGGAACATATATAAAGGATACATGGACAACAACTGAGAAGGGTGGAAATGGGAGGAGGGGGGAGCATGGGGGTGAGGTGGGATGGGAGTAATAGACAGAAAACTGTACTTGAAAAATAATTAAATAAAAAATTGGGGGGAAAAATCTCTCAAAGGTCTGCTTGTCGTAGGTAGGTGGCAGCATGGCCAGGGACTCTCACTGACTGGTCCCAGGCCTGGCACTGGTGCCAAATCTGAATCTGCATTAACCTGATGAACAACACTCAGACCACACTAGTGACTCCCTGAGAGCTCACCCCACCCAACTTTTGCACTACCTGAACCCATTTCAATGGCCTTTCCTGACAAGCAACTACCTTAGTTGCATATTAACAATTCAGATTCCTGGACCCACCTAAAGATATTTAAATTTAGACCACTTAAAGCAACAATGGACAAACCTGAAGGACATTATGCTAAGTGAAATACTCAGGCACAAAAAGACAAATCCTGCATAATCTCACTTGCACTCTAAAAAGGTTGAACTCAAAGAGGCAGAGATTAGAATGATAATTACTGGGGCCTAGAGGGATGGGAAAGTGGGGAGATGCTTGTCAAAAGGTACAAAGTTGCAGTTCTGGAGGATGGGTAAGTCTAAAGATCTAATGCATGGCATGATGAATATAGTTAGTAATGCTGTATTAAATACTGAAAATACGCTGGACGTGTGGACTCCAGGTGCACACATAATAAAAAATCACAATTATGAGGGAAGATGGATAGTATGCTAACTAAAAGATTTCGCTGTAGGTGATCAGCACCCATATTTTGAGAAAAAACTTTACTTGAAATCTGGAATGTATTTAGCATTCGTTAGTTTTTACTCCCATTTTCCTTTTTTTGCATGACAATACAGGAAACACAATAAAACATTTTTTAAATGCAGTCAAAGGTTTTCTAATATCTATGGGTAAGGTTTCCCTCTGCATGGGTTCTCAGGTTTTCTACATAAAGAACTATGCTGGCCTCTACGAACACTGCGTATTTGCTGAATTATCCAACATGTCCTCGCCTCCAATAATGCCAGTCTTAAAGCCAATGTCTCAGGCTATAAAAGAATCCTTCCCACTGGGCTTTGGCAGAGTCAGCCTGAAAAAAGGAGCAGAAGAACCAAAGTGGTTTGAGCACAGGATGGTTTTAGGGGATGATTCATACTATTAATATGTCACAACAATAAAGTGCATGCTGTGAACTATCCATGGAACAAGAGGGAGCAGCCAGGATTAAATGAAATGCATTTCAGTACAGAGTGGCAAAATATTAGAAAAATATCCAACCCCCTAACTGAACAACTTACTTCCAAGAGGCTCAGTTTTATTTTTTCTTCACTATAAATGTGTCTATTTAAAAGAATCTTTGGATGGTATTAGTTCACTGAGGCTGTAAACAAGTAATTATATCCGATTTCAAATACCTCCTAGAATTTATTCATTTAAGCACACAAAAACACGCTAGGGCACAGGCACAACAACCATTTTTGTTTTGTGTCTTGTATTAAAAGCTTAGAAAAAGAGAAGCAGTTGCAAACTGAATTGGAAAGAAGGATCTGTTTTGCCTAATTCATCCCAAATATTCCTCTTAAGGGGCACAAATGTGAAATATTCTCATTGAGCATTTAAAATTTGAGGATATAATAGATGTTACTATTGTTAAGTGCAGTCAGTCAAGGAATAATTATTGCTATCCTGACAATGTCTGTTCAAACAGTGTACCTGTTATCTTAAAAGATTTGAAACAAATTGGTAAGTGCTGAGTAGGGTAGAGGATACCTAAAAGGCCTTGATTTTCTGGACAAGATCAAAGTCTTTTGGTCAATCAATGCTTTCTGTTCAGTGAACATAGATTCACAGTGAGTTACATAGCATGTCATTAATGCACAGGACCATTTCAGAGTCTCCAAGTTAACTTTCCTCTTGTTTGCACACAATTTTCTTTTTGGGTATTTTTGGCACTGTACATTATATGTAATTCAGGGTTAAAAAACTCTAGCTGGCTCATAACCTCATTACTAGCATCTTCTAAAAGTGCATAAACACATTATTTACTCTCAGAGCACAGGCCCAGATCCTCTAAAAGTAAAACAATAATATTTTATTATAGCTGCAAAGTGCTTTACAATTTAGAAAGTAATTCAACATGCACTATCATTCTTGATTCTTGCAACAAGTGTACAAAGGTGACAGAGGAGATGTCAGTATTCCATTTCACAGATTAAGATATCAAGTCTCAGTAATTTATGATATGCCTCAATTCATATTATGATAATTACCACAGATGGGAATAAAATTCAGATTTTCTAGTGCCTAGTTCACAGTTGTCTCCATATCTATAATTCATGTTATGCCAAAGACGGAAGGAGCAATTATTGCTCCTGTTCTCATATATAATTGCTTTAAAAATGGAGAGAAATTAGGGTTTCACTTTATGTCTTATTAAATTTTGCTCTTTGCAAATTTGATGATTCTTTTCATTCAAGGTTTATTATGTTTGTTCTTTTAACCAGGTTACGGACAATTGATAGTGAAGGAAAGTATAGAAGCTAATGTTATTAAAGCGGACATGTGAATCCCCAATATCTGACCTCAGAGTTCACAGGAGAGTTTCATGTACTCTTCTCTTTGGCTTTAGAGAGAGAAGTTTACAAACTCTTTGAATTTGAAGGACGCAGACTCTAAATTCTTGGGCAACCCTACGGCCTACTCTACAGTTTTATGTATCAGAGGTGTTCAGTCACTTGAATTGAGTGCTGCTGATTGATTTTTTTTTAAAAGTACTGGGTATAATGCACTGGGCATGAACCGGAGTCATGTCTAGAAAAAAGAAAAATACTAACACAGCAGCAACTAAATTAGCTTGTTTTTAATATTCCACCCTAGAAAACTGAGCTTAGTCTCAATCCCAAGGAGTAGGTATTCTTATCCAGAATATTATTTTGTGGCCTAGGTATTGAGACAAACTCCCAAATAAATTTCTGTGTCGTTTCTATCCTACAACCTTGTTAGTGGTGTTTTTACCAATGCACACATTAGAAGTCAAGGTTCAGTACAAGTTTCTTAGAATCTGACTACTGAAAAAATCCTATTTGGATGAACAAGATAAAAAAAGGTTAAATATGTATTTTTATGAAAGTCCCTTAGGTTTTATACATTTAATATATGTCTTTTGGGAAGGCTTACTTATACTTTAATGAGCTTTATTTTTAAGCATTTTATTCTTTCCAGATAAAAATAAATCACTTTCCGTGTCATATTTTAATGTTCTGTCAATAAAATAGGCCATCTCACATCTCCAGCAAGTTTAATGGTTATTGCTTTCTGATGATATTAGAGAATCCCCTCAAAAGGAGTGTATATGATGTCACTTGAAGATACGGTGGGAAAGAAACATCACCAAGAATAAAAGAACAGAAGAAACAATCAACCTGAATAACCAAATACAATCCTACTCTTGGATTGCCAATCGTCTTGAAAAACCTTAGAAGTTTGCCCCGCCAGTTTAGCATAACTGCAATTAGTTCCTTTTATTTGAGGCAAAATGTACTTAAAATCTTAATTGGAAAATATGTAAAAGAGGCAAAAAAAAGAATCACACTTGGCCTCTATTAATTTGAAATATATGTATTCCTATATACGGGGAGGCTGGACAGTGTCAAATAGAACAAGCATTTAGTTTCTCTCTACAGTGAACAGTTCAAACTCTATCATCAATGCCAGCCGTGATTAAGAATGATACAGCACATCATCATTGTCAACACTTTTCAGCCAATGTAAACCTTAGTTAGAAATGTACTTGTCAGAGAAAAATGCACCTTTGATTTCTATTACACTTTCCCAGTAATTGCTGTCATCAGTGGCAGGTTATTATTACAGTTGAATAGAGTTTCAGTAATTACTTTTGCACAGATTCCAACAGCTTTTAGATTGAAGGATATTCTGACAGTTTGAATACTCTTGACAACAATTACCTTTTTCCTGGTTAACACTGATTCAGGAAAATTAAAAATTAAATCTGTTCAGAGGAAACACTTCTGTATGTCACTAGTAAGTAGGTTGATACAAAAAATGTGTAAATTTTAGAATGAAATAGAAGTTTTTAAAGCTATTTTTCACTTATGTATGTTTCAAATTCAGCATTAAGGGAGATACAGACCTTACTGGATAGATTTAAAAGTAAATAATATAGAATAATTAGATCAGTCCTCAATCCAATTACTAACAAAAATTACTGTACTAGTATGGTGTAAAAAAATGTGTGCCTGAAAAAACATAGATGTGATCATTTACATATGCATGCTTATATTTACCTATGAATATGGCTGTAAATGTGTTGATTAAATGGAGACCAAAGTACATGGACATGCCTATGTATTTCACAGAGTAAAAATGTGTCTGTAACAGATATAAATTCTATGACATTAAAACAGCCTCTTTATGCAAAGTCAAAAGGAGAATTAATAAAAATTAAAGAGAACATATAGGACCATTTTGAAAAATCTAGATAATCGAAACAAGAAACTTTGAAATGTAAGATATTCAGATGGTAACTTAAATTCTTTATTCAGTTTTGTGGCACACACTTAAAAATGCCTAAAGTACAGAGTCATATTTGTAATCTCCAATTAACCATCATTTTGAAAAGTTATTTCTAAAGGAAGGCAAAATACAAAAAGTAAAAATGAATCCACAAAAAGCCTTCTTAACAGATCTAATTAAAATACTGGTTTCATAAAGATCTTGCTCTTATTCTCTGAAAATAAAATAAAATACTGGTTTCAGATGCAAGGATAAAGAATACATAGAAAGTACCAATAACCAAAATTGTATTTCTGTAATATATAATATAAATGCTTCCGAAGAATAAAAGCGCACTACTCTGGAATATTAAAAGGGGAAAGAGGGGCAAATTACCAAATATGAAAACAATTAGGTTCTTTTCCATGTTGTAAAAACACTTCCAATAGGTCTTTGGAAAACCAAATGTTCTCCCCAAAATAACAGTATGGGGGAAAACTGAAATTAAATGCCATAAAATTCTATGTACTATAAAAACTTTAAAAGCTACATTTAACCCATTAAGGGTAATGTATGTGTGCGGGCACATTATGTTTCATATGATATTGACTTCATTGTGTTTTCTTATAAATAGAATGAAGAAATTAGTCTATCTGTATTGAAGAATTCATTTGAAATTACTACCGAGTTTTTTCTAGAAACATAAATAAGGCTCTCAAATAGATTACCAGGTCAACAAAATTTATCACATCCTATTAATGATGTTAATCAGTAAATTCTCCCATTAATTACTAGGATAGCAACTACCAATAGATTCTTCAAAACTCCAAGTGATTTACAAATACAAAATATCCTTACTACCGATATACTTTATATTTCTCCATAACTGACCCATTCAGTATTAATTTTCCTGCTTATCTATTACAAAAATATATGTACCTACATATGCCACCTTACTCTTACTGTAGTATGCTAAGAAAATTTATCTGAGAATGCAGCTCATCATTATTGTGGTATAAAATTCCAGCAATTTATTCTAAATAGTTTACCATTAACCATTTAAGAATTTATTCTGCCCTGGCTGGTGTGGCTCAGTGGAATGAACCCAGGCCTTAGAACCAAAGGGTCACAGATTCAATTCCCAGTCAGGGCACATGCCTGGGTTGCAGGCCTGGTCCCCAGTAGGGGGCACAGGAGGGGCTACCGCACATTGATGTTTCTCTCTCTTTCTCCTTCCCTTCCCTTTTCTCTAAAAATAAATTAATTAATTTAAAAAATTTATTCTACATCAAGGATTGTGGGTAGAATAATTTTAGATCTGTGTTGACATGTGAAGTACAGTGGAGTGATGAGTAGTTTGCCATAGGCCAGCTGGTACAGTGTATTTGAACTGTGCATTTTCCAAGGCCTGGAGGTAGGGAAACAACCATAAGAGAGCTGACATCAGGCTCTTGTTTGGTTAAATAGTCTCTTCTAAAAACAAAGCAACAAGGGATGGCTGTGAAGTAGTTGGAAGCTAAACCCACCTCCTTTCAGCACCAAATGAAATTTCCAACTAAATTATAAAACAATCAACCTGAAAAACCAACTGAAGACTTAGCTGAACAAAAGTCTTATAACCAAGGACTTACAGAAGAAGCCCATAGAGAGTGGTAGGGAGGGTGGAGACACCTAAAGGGCTGGCCCATACACACATGAGTTTTGAGAATCTGGAGGCATTTCTCCATAAGGACTGAGGGGTCTTAACCCCACAGTGGGCTCCCCAGCCAAGAGTACCCAGAGTAGGGAAAAGGAACCCACATAACTTCTGACTGTGAAAAAAATCATCAGGGATTCTGTCTGCCAGAGAAAGATTGGAGTCTGCTAGAAACCCAAGCACCCTCTTAAAGGGCCAGTGCACAACATTTCATTTTCACGCACTTATCCAGGGCTGTACTGTAGAGAAGGCAACTCCTAGCAACTGAGTCATACAGAGAAAAATGTGTTGGATGGGAATGAGGAGAGATCTGAAGGGTTAGGCACCAACACCGCCCCCCCCCCCAGTGTGAGTTCCTCTCCCACACTGCCTGCAGACACCATCTTCCTTGGTCAAGCACTGTCCATAAAGCACCAGCCTTGGGAGTACTAACCCAGTTCTCTCCGGTTCCCCATAGCCCCACCCTGCCAAGTTTATAACCAGCAGAAAAATCTACTACAGCTTGGATGCAGTGCGCCCTGCCTTGGGAAACAATTAAGGTACCTCAGAAAATATATTCCCATACAATAATTTTTAAACCATTGTTTCAAATACACAAAGCTTAAGGAACAAATATAAAAGACACATCAACAAAAACTAGGGGGGGGTGGAAATGGGAGGGAGGGGGAGGACTGGGTAGGTGGGCTGGGGTGGGAGTAAAAGACAGAAAACTGTACTTGAGCAATTAAAAAATAAATTAAATTTAAAAAAAAACAAACACAAGCTTAAAATAGTGTGTAATAAGAATTATACCGTAAAATGGGTAAGATTTCAGCCTTGACTGTGAATTTCCTTTTTCAGCTATTATATAATGTGCTTTTCAATTTAAGCCCCCAAATAGCATTTTTAATATAAAATTTTCATTTGAGGACTTCCACCAAGATGGAGGCATAGGTGGAAACATTGTGCCTTCTCCCACAACCAAGTTTGAATACAACAAAGGTTTGGAGAACAAAAACACAGTCAAAGAACAGAAAACTGAACTATACGGAAGTCCGACAGCAAGGAACCATTCAGCTAGACCCGTAAGAGAGGCGGAGCCAGCAGGAGAGCAGGGTCAGGCAGGAAGGATCCTCCAATCCCAGGCGCCCAGGCAGCCATGGACAAACCCCAGGTGTGGGGTAGAATCACGCGGACCCAGTGAGGGCGTAAGGCAGCAGCCTGCCTACGGTCACACATTCACGCACAGATAAACCAGCAAAGGAGTGAGCAGTGAGACAGACTTTGCAGGCCCAGCAGCGGGAAGCAGCAGAGGGGACGTCACTGATTTCCTTTGACCCCGCCCCCACATACACCATCACGACCCAGCAACTGAGTTGCCCTGCCCTGGTGAACACCTAGGGCTCTGCCCCTCATACGTAACAGGCACGAACAGTCCAAAATATGGCCCAAGAAGAACTCAAAGCCCCAGAGCCGATAACTATAAGCGACCAAGAAATAGCGAACCTCTCAGATGCACAGTTCAAAATACTGGTGATCAGGATGCTCACAGAACTGGTTGATTATAGTCACAAATTAGAGGAACATATGAAGGCTAAACTAATTGAAATGAAGGGAAATGCACAGGAAACCAATAGTGATGGAAAGGAAACTGGGAATCAAATCAATGGAGTGGACCAGAAGGAAGAATGAAACATCCGACCAGAAAAGAATAAAGAAACAAGAATTCAAAAAAATGAGGAGAGGCTTAGGAACCTCCAGGACATCTTTAAACGTTCCAACATCTGAATTATAGGGGTACCAGAAGGGGAAAAGAAACAGCCACGAGTGGAAAACTTATTTGAACAAATAATAAAGGAGAACTTCCCCAGTCTGGCAAAGGAAGTAGACTTCCAGGAAATCCAGGAAGCTCAGAGTCCCAAAGAAGTTGGACCCAAGAAGGAACACACCAAGGCACATCATCATTACATTAGCCAAGATTCAAATGAAGGAGAGAATCCTAGAAGCAGCAAGAGATAAGGGGACAGTCACCTAAAAAGGAGTACCCATCAGACTGTCAGCGGATTTCTCAAAAGAGACCTTCCAGGCAAGAAGGGGCTGGAAAGAAGTATTCCAAGTCATGAAATCCAAAGACCTACAGCCAAGATTGCTCTATCCAGCAAAGCTTTCCTTTAGAATGGAAGGGCAGATAAAGTGCTTCTCAGATAAGATCAAATTCAAGGAGTTCATCATCACCAAGCCCTTATTATATGAAATGTTAAAGGGGCTTATCTAAGAAAAAGAAGATGAAAAATATGAACAGTGAAAGGACAGCAAACTCACAGTTACTAACAACCACACCTAAAACAAAAGCAAACCAAGAGGACAGCTAGATCAGGAGCTGAACCATAGAAAGGTAGAACACATGGAGGGTTAGCAACAGGGGAGTGGGAGGAGGAGAAGCGGGGAGAAGGCACAGAAAATAGCATAGAGGGTAGGTAGAAAATAGATAGGGGGAGGCCAAGAATAGTGGGAGAAATATAGAATCTAAAGAACTTGAGACACGTGGTCATTAACTAAAGAGAGGAAGGGCGGGGAGGGAGTGTGCAGGGTGGAGGAGAATGAAGGGGGGAATAGAACAACTGTAATGGTATGATCAATAAAATATATTTTTTTAAAAAGAAATAGATAAAAACAATTTTTTGGCTTCCCAAATTAAAACAAAGAAAGAGCAAAAAAATTTTTTTCATTTGAATTATAATATACAAAGCCTCCTTTTGGGGGAAATGTTTTATAGTGCATGGTACAAATTCATTCAGCCTAAAAAGTACAAATTACATAATATAAATACACTAAAAATGTAGTCTGTCTTTCACTTTAAATTAATTTTGTACTAAATTGTCTTAAAAGACAGGTTTTCTGATATTACAAATTAACAAACACATACAAGGGTGGGAAAAAGCAGGCCAAGAGTTGTTTTTATGAAAGATACAATTACAAATAAATAATCAATAATACAAGAATAAATCTGTGTTTTGTGTACTCACAACTGCAAACTTACTCTTGCCATATCCTGCATAAAATGAAAGTTTGGTGTTTGAAATGGCTTTTACAGTACTAATTTTTTAAAATTTATTTATCTTTTTAGAGGGTAAGGAAAGGAGAGAGGAAGGAAACATCAATGTATGGTTGCTTCTCGTGCATCCCCCGCAGGGAACTGGCCCCTGCCGGAAACTGGCCTGCAACCCAAGCATGTGCCCTGACTGGGAATCGAACCGCGATCGTCTGGTTCCCAGGCCCGCCCTCAATCCACTGAGCCACACCAGCCAGGGCTTACAGTATTAATTTTTTAAAAAAATATTGAATGTATTGGGGTGACATCAGTTAAAATTACATAGTTTCAAGTATACAATTCTAAACCACCTCATCTCTATATTGTATTGTATGTTCACCACCCAAAGTCAAGTTTCTTTATGTCACCATTTATACCCCCTTTACCTTCTCCTAACTGCCCTCAACTTCTTTTACCTCTGGTAGGCCATACTGTCATCTGTATCTATGAGTTTTGGTTTTTTGTTTGCTAACTTTCTTCACATTTTTCAACCAGCGCCCAACCTCCCTCCCCTCACATCTGGGAGTCTATTCTCTGTATCTGTGTGTCTGAACCTATTTTGTTCATTTGTTTATTTTACTCATTAGATTCCATATATAAGAAAAACCATGTGATATTTGTCTTTCTCTGATTGGTGTATTTCACTTAGCATAATGCTCTACAGGTTCATACATACTGTTGCAAATGGGAAATTTTCCTTTTTTACAGCTGGTTAGCATCTAATTGTGTAAATGTACCACAGCTTTTAAATCCACACATTTACTGAGGGGCACTTGGGGAACTTCCAAATCTTGGACACATTCTTTTGAACTAGTGTTTCAGGTTATATATATATATATATATATATATATATATATATATATATATCTTTAGAGGGGAAGGGAAGGAGAGAGGGAGAGAAACATCAATGTATGGTTGCCTCTCGTGCGTCCCCTGCCGAGAACTGGCCTGCAACCCAGGCATGTGCCCTGAGTGGGAATCGAACCACAATACTCTGGTTTGCAAGCCTGCGCTTAACCCACTGAGCTACACCAGCCAGGGCAGGTTTTATATATTTTTGATATTTTGCCAATAATGGAATCTCTGGGATTTAAGGCAGTCTCATTTTTTTTATTCTTTAATATTTATTTATTTATTTATTTATTTATTTATTTAAATATATTTTATTGATTATACCATTACAGTTGTTCTATTCCCCCCTTCATTTCCCTCCACCCGCACACTCCCTCCCCCACTCTTCTCCCCCCTTAGTTTATGACCACATGTCTCAATTTCTTTAGATTCTATATTTCCCCCACTATTCTCGCCCTCCCCCCTATCTATTTTCTACCTACCATCTATGCTATTTTCTGTGCCTTCTCCCCCCTTCTCCTCCTCCCAACCCCCTGTTTCTAACCCTCCACGTGTTCTTCATTTCTATGGTTCCACTCCTGATCTAGCTGTCCTCTTGGTTTGCTTTTGTTTTAGGTGTGGTTGTTAATAACTGTGTGTTTGCTGTCCTTTCACTGTTAATATTTTTCATCTTCTTTTTCTTATATAAGTCCCTTTAGCATTTCATATAATAAGGGCTTGGTGATGATGAACTCCTTGAATTTGATCTTATCTGAGAAGCACTTTATCTGCCCTTCCATTCTAAAGGAAAGCTTTGCTGGATAGAGCAATCTTGGCTGTAGGTCTTTGGATTTCATGACTTGGAATACTTCTTTCCAGCCCCTTCTTGCCTGGAAGGTCTCTTTGGAGAAATCCGCTGACAGTCTGATGGGTACTCCTTTTTAGGTGACTGTCCCCTTATCTCTTGCTGCTTCTAGGATTCTCTCCTTCATTTGAATCTTGGCTAATGTAATGATGATGTGCCTTGGTGTGTTCCTTCTTGGGTCCAACTTCTTTGGGACTCTGAGCTTCCTGGATTTCCTGGAAGTCTACTTCCTTTGCCAGACTGGGGAAGTTCTCCTTTATTTGTTCAAATAAGTTTTCCACTCGTGGCTGTTTCTTTTCCCCTTCTGGTACCCCTATAATTCAGATGTTGGAACGTTTAAAGATGTCCTGGAGGTTCCTAAGCCTCTCCTCATTGTTTTGAATTCTTGTTTCTTCATTCCTTTGTGGTTGGATGTTTCGTTCTTCCTTCTGGTCCATTCCATTGATTTGAGTCCCAGTTTCCTTTCCATCGCTATTGGTTTCCTGGACATCTCCCTTCATTTCAATTAGTTTAGCCTTCATAGGTTCCTCTAATTTGTGACTGTACTCTACCAGTTCTGTGAGCATCCTGACAAATAGTGTCTTAAATTGGGCTTCTGAGAGACTGGCAATCTGTTGGTTGCTTAGAGTTATTGGCTCTGGCACTTTGAGTTCTTCTTGCGCCATGTTTTGGGCTGTTCATGGCTGTTAAGTAGCAGGATCGGAGCCCTAGGTTTTCACAGGAGCAGGGCAACTCATTTGCTGGGTTGTGACGTTGTATGTGGGGGCGGGGTCAAAGAGGGACAATGGCTTCCCGTCTGCCGCCTGCAGCCGAGGCCCCGGCGCCTCAACCACCACCATCACCAGGCCCACACGTTTCGTTCACTGCTCACGAGTGTGCCACCGCTGTCAGCCCTCCAGCACTAGGTTCGCCCCCTGGGGCCTTCGTGGTCCGTCTCACTGTGCGCGAATGTGCTACCTTGGTCAGTCTGCCCCGCACCCCGATTGAGTCTGGGGATCTGTCCTGCCCGACCCAGATCCGCTGCTGGCTCCGCCTCTCTTACCGTCCCGTTGAATGGTTCCTAGCTGTCAGACTTCCGTATAATTCCATTTTCTTGTCTTTGGGTGTGTCCTAGATCTCCAAAACCTTTGTTGTATTCAAACTTGGTTGTGGGAGAAGGCACAGTGTTTCCACCTATGCCTCCATCTTGGCGGAAGTCCCAGGCAGTCTCATTTTTAATTTTTGAGGAAACTCCATACTGTTTTCCACAGTGGCTACACCAGTCTGCATCCCCACCAACAGTACACAAGGGCTCCCATTTCTCCACAGACTCAGCAAAACTTGTTTGTTGATTTATTGATGACAGCCATTCTGACTGGTAGGAGGTGATATTTCATTGTGGTTTAAATGTAAATGGATTAAATGCTTTAGTTAGAAGACAAACCATAGCATAGTTAAATGGACAAGAAAACAAGCCCTTATATATGGTGTCTACAAAAGACCAATCTCAGAATGAAAAGTATGCACACACTAGAAGTAAACAAAAGGAAAAAATATTTTATGAAAATACAAATTTTTAAAAACTGGTGTAGGCCCTGGCTGATGTAGCTCAGTGGATTGAGCACGGGCCTGCGAACGAGAGGATCGAGGTTCGATTCCCAGTCAGGGCACATGCCTGGGTTGCAGGCCAGTTCCCGGCAGGGGACACATGATACATTGTGTGTCCTCGGCAGAGGCAACCATACAGTGATATTTCTCTCCCTCTCTCCTTCCCTTCCCCTCTAAAGATAAATAAATAAAATATTTAAAAAAAACTGGTGTAGCAATTCTTATATATATATATTTAAAAAAAGAAAATGGGACCTGAAAAGACACTTCTCCAAAGAGGACACACAGATGGGTCATAGACATATGAAAAGATGCTCAATGTCCCTAATCATCAGAGAGATGTCAATTTCAATGAAATATCACCTCACACCTGTCAGAATAGCTGTCACCAATAAATCAACAAATAACAAGTGCTAGAGAGGATATGTAGAAAAAGGAACCCCAGTGCACTCACTGTTGGTCAGAATGCAGACTAGTACAGCCATTGAAAACAGTATGGAATTTCCTCAAAAAACTAAAAATTAAACTGTGTTTTGATTCAGTGATTCTACTTCTGTTAATATATCTCCCCCAAATCCCAAAACAGTAATTTGAAAGACTACATGCACCCTTATGTTCATGGCAGCATTATTTACAGCCAAGATATGGATGCAGTCCACATGCCCATCCATAGATGAGTGGACAAAAAAACGTTGTGGTATATATACAAAATGGAATACTACTCAGCTATAAAAAAAGAATAAAAATCTTTGTAACAGCATGGAAGACCATAGAAGATATTATGCTAAGTGAAATAAACCAGTCAGAGAAAGATAAATACCATGTGATTTCACTTATATGTTTAATCTAATAAACAGAATAAACTAACAAACTAGAAATGGACTCATAGATATAGAGTAGACCTACAGCTGTCAGAAAGGAGAAGGTTTTGGGGGTGGCTGTGTAAAAAAGGTGAAGGGATTAAATGAAGAAATCCTCATAGAGACATACAACAGTATGGTGATTACCAGAGGGAAAGGGGTAGTGGCGGTGAAGGTATTTTAGGGTAAAGGATGGAAAAATGGTGATGGAAGACATGGCTTTGGGTGGTGTTGAACACATGATACAATATACAGATAATGTATTACATAATTATATACTTGAAAACTATATAATTTTATTAACCAATGTCACCCAAATAAATTCGATTTAAAACTTTGAAAAAGCAATTACCTTATTTTTCAGACTATAAGACATACCCCCCCCCCAATTTAGGAGGAATAACCATTGTTTGTTTGTTTTTTTAATATTTTATTTATTTATCTTTAGAGGGGAGGGGAAAGAGAGAGGAAGAGAAACATCAATGTATGGTTGCTTCTTGTGCATGCCCTGCTGGGAACTGGCCCCTGCCGGGAACTGGCCTGCAACCCAGGAATGTGCCCTGACTGGGAATTGAACCGCGATTGTCTGGTTCGCAGGCCCGTGCTCAATCCACTGAGCTACACCAGCCAGGGCCAAGGAATAACCATTGTTAATGCTGCTGTTGAGTTCTGTTTACATTTACATTGGTGGAATATTATGTTATTTATGTTATTAAATATTTTACCACATTTTTTGCTTCAAAATTTTCCTTCTATTTTCCTCCTCTAAAACCTAGATGCATCTTATGGTCCAAAAAATATGGTATGTTTCTGGAAAACTGCTGGCAACAAGGGGTGGCACAGGATCAGATTGCTGGAAGACAAATGACCACTGATTGGTTATTCATTAAAGTGCTATAAGGGGCCCTGGCTGGTGTAGCTCAGTGGATTGAGTGCCAGCCTGTGAACCACACGATCGCAGTTCGATTCCCAGTCAGGGCACATGCCTGGGTTGTAGGCCAGTTCCCGGCAGGGGACACACCAGAGGCAACCATACATTGATGTTTCTCTCTCTCTCCTTCCTTTCCCCTCTAAAAATAAATAAATAAATAAATAAATAAATAAATAAAATCTTTAAAAAAAGTGCTATAAGGGGCAAGGACTGATAATATCCACTAAAAGGTATTCCTATTTTAAACCAAAATTACTTGCAGTTATGAAAGGGTTCAAACCAGCTATCCTTGGATGGAATCGGCAATTCCATATAGTGGGTTAGGACAGAATGTGTCCTGACAATGGGTGAGTGAAGTGCATTGCCTGCTTTTTATAAACACCTCTGTGAGCTAGCTGGATCAGGACTACATACCGAGGCACGGTAGTAAGTTTTTTTGCTAAGTCAGTGACCAAGTGAGAATACATATATGTTTTCTGAGATACCATCATAAGTGTCTCCTATCTTTGCTCTATCTCTTGAAACTGGGAATATATGACTACGAGGAGAGGTCTGGAGTGCAGAGTTGATAGTATTGTTTCTAGGCCTAAGAAAAATGTATTGCAAAATACACGGTTCTTATCAGCACTCAGAAATAATGTTTAGAAGTTTACTGTGATATGAGGGTAATTGAAAAACTAGTATTGGTGTAGAAATTATTAACTTGCTATATATATATCTTCATTCAGGAATCAGACAAAGAATGTCATCAACTTTGGCTGCAACTATTTGACTCCAAGCATCTGGATGGACGTGGAATATCTTGGCTAGATTTAAGGTATTTCCAGCTTGTTGGCATTTAGTAGCCTTACATCTGAGCACATAACTGAAACTTTTTTATTTTATCTGGATGTTTTCATGATGTATGAGGTCTGTCCAGAAAAAGTCCAGCCATTGTTGACTTAACAAGAATGGTTTGTGTAACACTGATGTAACCTGGCAGCCAAGGAGAGTGGATTGGAATGCACATGTGTTAACAATGACGACCTCACAGTATTAGTCAGTGGGGGCAGTGGACACCATTGAGTGAGCATGTGTACTGTGTGGTTGTGACATTCAAAGTAACTGAGTGAGTAGAGCAACACATCTGCATCTAATTTTGAAATAAGCTTGAAAATTCCTCCATGGAAACTATTCGGATGATTCAGAAGGCCGCAGCTATAGGTAACTGGTAATTGGCAGCTTCATCATGGCAACATGCCTGCTCTCGCATCACATCTGGTGCAATTGTTTTTTGTGTGTGTGTGTGAAACATCAAATCACCCAGGTAACTCAGCCCCTCTACAACCCAGATTTGGTGCCTTGTGACTTCTGGATTTTCCCAAAATTGAAATCACCTTTGAAAGGGAAGAGATTTCAGACCATAGATGAGAGTCAGGAAAATACAACAGGGTAGCTGATGGCAATTGCAAAAAGTGTGTGAAGTCACAAGGTGCCTACTTGGAAGGGAAATGAGGTGTTATTGTCCTGTGTACACTGTTTCTTGTATCTTGTATCTTCTTCAGTAAAGGTCTCTATTTTTTATAGCACGTGGCTGGATACTTTCTGGACAGACCTCCAATACATGGCCTGTAATAACAAAGAACTATCTAAGACCTGTTTTTAAACAAACTTCGAGGAAATACCCATTTTTCTCTATGACTTTTCAGCTCCCACTTTAAATACTTTTTCCTTTACTAGAAATTAGGAGTGTTGCTATGCAATTACATTAGATATATCTTTGAAACACAAACAATATTCCACCTAAAGTAATATTGCACATTATTAAATATCTGGTGTTAATAAATACAAGGCTGCATCAGATAGCATTAAGAATGGCAAAGCGCAAAGTTAAGAATATAAGCCAAAATATATACCTATTTAATTTTTTAAAAATTATTTTACTGTTGTTCAATTATAGCAAGAGCGTGGATAGAACTGGAGTCATATCCCCATTGAATTTTAAAGGCAAATTCATAGTAAACTAATAGAAACTAATACATTTGAAAATGTTAGTTTTAAATAACTTGTTCAGGGAGAGAACTGAAGTGCCCAGTGTGGCGGTGTTCTGTTTCGTTACTCACACATGACTGCCAACAGACTGGCATAGGTACGCTTCTAAAACTAAGAAAGTGTTCAGTAAATTCATACACTCTATTAGCTGGATAATTACACGTGGTGGGATTGATGTACAATGATGTATACAGTAATTTTTATATCGATGTTTATTCAGGATCTTGGGGTTTTTTTCTCATCATTTATCTAAAATTTTTAGGATAGTGATAGGTAGATAGTAGGGGTTCAACAAATGTAATAAAGTGAAGAAATAAATGAATGAATGAAAGCTACTGTTTTTGTTTATATAATAGATGCCACAAAAACAAATTTAGGAACAAAGCATATTTATATATTTTTTGCCCTGGCTGGTGTAGCTCAGTGGATTGAGTGCAGGCTGCGAACCACAGGGTCGCCAGTTCAATTCCCAGTCAGGGCATATGCCTGGGTTGCAGGCCAAGTCCCCAGTGGGGGCCACCTGAGAGGCAACCACACATTGATGTTTCTCTCCCTCTCTCCCTCCCTTTCTCTCTCTCTAAAAAAATAAATAAAATAAATAAAATATGTTTTTTAAAAAAACACATTTGTATTTTTAGATTCTTTAAAATTGTATTTGTTATAATATTTTAGCAAAATAATACATACACAAGTTTTAAAATCAAGTGTACAGTCTCAGCCTCTTCTACCATTAATCCCAATGTAAAGATTGGAACTAAATTTTTCTAATTCTTTCATATTGTATTTTTTATTTCATAACCATCTATTGGCTCCTAATGAAAATTTCACTATTTTTCCCTTCCAATATTACATCATCACTCTTTTTCATTATCATATTGGTCAACTTCTAATTTTAAAATACAGTTTTGGCAAAATCAGGACAACTATAAGTGAACAATAAAAAATAAAAATAAAATGAAAATACATATGAGTAATTAAAAAATAAAAATAGAGCTGTGTGCTCTCTTTCACCGCTGACCTGCCTTTGCCCCATTTGTTCCTGCATTCTGCCTCCCCTTGGGAGCACACGACTATGTGAGTCTAGCATCTACTGGGCCTACTGCGCATGTGTGGACTCCAAAGGACTAAGCTTTACTATGAAGCAGAACCTGTGGACACTGGCCTTTGTTTTGGCCTTGCTGAAGTCAAGGTTGGACTTTTTCCATGGGGGTGGGGGGACAGAGGGAGATGGGACATTGGAAACCCAGGGGCAGATTTCCACCCGAATAAAACCTTACCACAAGACTATGCTTCCCATATACCGGTCCCTGGAACCTTGCAATAGCATGAAAGAGACTGATTTCCACCAATATTTGGCGAGCCAGCAGGAGTGGGAGGAGCTGTGGCTTGCGATAAGAAAACTGCTTGATCTTCCCTTTACTCGTATTGCCCCATCCCTCTGCTACTGCCCACTTTTCTCCAATTTATCCTCTCTGTTCCAGCCCTCCTCTGCTCAGGCCAGGCTTGGGAACGCCCTGCCCTGCCTGCATCTGGCCCCAGGGCTGTAGGTCCCTTTGGGATTATGGGCAGATGGGTGCCAGGAAGGCGGGGAGGAGACGCACACCCGCGGCTGCCTTGGATTTTACTCTCAGCACGCAGAACCCCAAGCGTGCCCAGCTGCTCCATCCTCATCTGCCGCACGGGAGGGGGGACTTCCCACAGCCACTGCCAGCCCAGCTGAGCTGTGAGCAAAGTGAGGACACACTTTCATTCCTTTTTCGCCTTTCCCTTTCCTGGCGTCTTCAGACTACGCAGGTTCGCGAGCCAGCCGGCTCCTAGGCCCAAACCATATTCTCTTCACTGGCCCAGATTGTGCCTTGGGGATTTCCCTTCTTCATACGATCCCTCCTGCCCGGAGCCCCAGGGGTTTAGGCCGAGGCTCTGTGCAGCCTGGGGCCCTGCGCCATGGGGTACGGGCCGGCAGAGAAAGGCACTGGCTGCAGCTGCTGCTGCTGCCCCTCGACCCAGAGTCCCACCCCCAGTGGCCAGAGTTCCCTTAGCAACCACCTGGGGCTCCCAGCCACCGCTGCTCAGCCTGGAGCCCTGTAAATCTCAGCTTCTGTGTCTCAGGGCAACCGCACTCCCAGCCCTCATTAATTCTCCTAAGGTGTACCTAATAAGTAAAAAGCCTCGGATATAAGTGTTCATAGAAATGAAAGATTTATATTAACTATTCTGGAAACTGATTAAATGTTTATTAGCTCTCTGGAGAAGGCCAATAGGATTTGCCCAGGGCCCAGGCTGTTAATCTCTATCTGGCTGGCCCACCTATTTCTCAGCACAATTTAACAGGGATGCTCCCTCCCCTCCAAGAGGAGGTTGCTTGGCTTTACTGGGCCTCTTGAAGGGCCGAGGCTGTTGGGAATGTGAGAGGCAGGAAAATGGGTTACTTGAAGCTCCCTTGTGGAACTAAACAAACCCAAGTAGCTGTGTCTGATCAACACTGAGTGTTCACAAGGCTTTATACCAGAACAAAATTGTATTGCTACTTCAGGAAGGCTACCACCTCCAGTGCGTGAGGAGCGAGGCACACGAATTGGGGGGAGGAGTGCTGTGGGACACCACAGCCTGCAAAGGGGTCACAGGCCATCAGGGGTTTTTGGTCTGTGAAAGGGGCTAGGGAGCATTGAAGACACTTCTGCCTTCCTCAGGTGCCCCAAATCTCCCTCTTTTATGAGGATGAAAGTTTTCACTCTCTGAACACAGTAGACACTACAATCCCCATCCACTGTGCCTCAAAAAACCTCTGTTAGGGTGCATACTCACTAAGGGGCAGAAATTTAACTCTGGGTTTCCTCAAGGAGAATGCTTATAGATAATTGCTTTTATGGAACTAAAGTCTGCCTTTGATATGCAAATACCTTGTCTCCAAGAACTTGTATTTGGCCTATATTTTGGAATACACATTTCTAGAAGGTAGATCTTATCAAGAAAGAAAAGCCTTGGCCATCTGATCAGGCCAGTCAATTTATTTCAGATGTGCAAACTTTGTACATCATTGAGTTTTACTGTGTAACACCTGTCTCATGGAAGTATGTCTCTCAGAAGTGTGAGTGTGTTTGCCAATAGAGGAGCCTGTCTTTCTTAACCTTATGGAATGTATTTCCTAATCTAAGGGATACTAATTGCCTACTTTTAGTGTTTGAATACAGAGTTTAAGTTTTGTCCTTTTCACTCTGTTAAAATGGCAAGGATTTTGGATCTCTCCAGACTGGCAATTCTTAATGAGTGAGTCATGGCAACATATTTCTTTGAATAAATTATACAAGACCAGTTTCCAATTGTGGTTTTATTAACCAAAGCTTTGATTGGAATGTTATGTCAAAGGGCGACATGCCTAAACTCTGAATATTACCACAAAGCCTTAAGGAATTGACATTGACTTTCAAAGCTAATAAAAGCCCATGGCAAAAATAGCTGGTACCTCAGTTGGTCACGTGGTTCATAACAGCCTCGCCAGATAAGGAACGAAGGCTACTTTCCTGAGAGATGGCAAGAAAGGGACTTTAAAATATTTGGGGGGACCGCAAAAACTTGAAGAATTTACCCAAGTTTATAGGTATTGTAGGCAAAGCCTGATGCCAATGGTGGCTGGGCTTCTTCGCCCTGAGAGGCTGACTGAACTCAATCTAAAAAGTCTTCGTGAAATTCCAGCAAAGCAGATTTTAAAAGCCTTATATAATCAATTACTATTTTTTGTTTATGTAAATAATCAGACCAAATTAAAACAGGGCTGAATGTAATGTTTTTGATAAAATTGACAGTGATTTAAGGGAAAAAATTGTGTTTCAGTGGAAATCACAATGCCCAGTTGTGGATATTGGACTCTAGTGCAGTTAACTGTCTTGAACATTTTGTTTTCACTTGTAAGCTGAACTGATTCCTGAATTCTAGTTGTTTTCAACCCTCCAAACTTATGTTTCATTTTTCCTCCCATCTTTGGACTAGAAAATATTGGGAACTAAACGTTTGTCTGAGCCTTTGTATGCCATACAGAATTTACCTCAGCACCTGATGACATCACCACAGATGTTCAAACTGCTGACAAAGACAATCTATCAAATCGACACACTTCATTTCATTCCAGCAAAGCCTTGCATTTGGAAGTCTTCTCAACTGACAGTCTTGAAAACTCAGAAACTGGTTTCTGATTTGCTATGTTCATTAACCTCTGTATTTTGTTTTCTTCCTTCTGTTTTCAGAGGGTGTATGCTTATATCTTTATTTACCTGATTGCTTGTTTACACAGTATAGGTCATACTTCAGAAGCCCATTGGCATTACTTCTTTTTGAAATAAGATTCAACAGTTTGGCTAGATTGACTTGTTTTCAGAACTAGATGGTTGAGTTGGGGAAGTATGGGGTGGCCTATGGGCTTTCCTTGAAACAGGTTTCCCTTTTCTGCCCTAATGGTTCAGACACAAAAGGCCTACTGTCCTTCAGGGGCAGGGGTGAAATCTTCCCCTTACCAGAATGTTCCCCTTACCATAATTTGAGTTAAGTATAGTGGTCAAGAGGGCTCCCGACCGGTGTGAAACACCTTACACACTTTCTTCCAGGGAAGCCATTCCTCCAACTTAATCTGAGACACTGTAGAGTTAGTCCCTCCCTCAGTTACTTGGGTTTTACCTCTCCCCAGGCCTTGAGTTGCTGTAATTCTCCAGACTTTTGGACTATATATTTTTAACCTTTTAGTCAAATTTGTCACCTCTAGAATACAACAAGGATGCCAAGTTGTCCAGCAGCGCCATCCTCTACAATTGCCATCCCATAGACATCATGTATGCCACCTTCCAGTGACAGTCACTTGACTTTGAGTTTGCAAAATCACTCTTCCCTGGGTGAAGACTCCCATTCCCTTCTGTTCCTTTTTTCCTTAAGCAGATAGGAAAACCCTCTGGAGATAAACTATCTTGACAGATTTTCAAAATAATGACTGGTTGTATGGCTATTTGGAGTTGAGTAGAGTATTTGTGGGTAAAATTTCTTTTCTTTTTTTTGAAGATAAACTCTTTTTTTTAAAGATTTTTAATTTACCTATAGAGGGGAAGGGAATGAGAGAAATATATATGCATGGTTGCTTTTCACGTGTCCCCTGCTGGGAACTGGTCTGCAACCCAGGCATGTGCCCTGACTGGGAATCAAACTGCGATCGTGTGGTTCACAGGCTGGCACTCAATCCACTGAGCTACACCGGCCAGGGCTGAAATTTCTTTAGAGAGAGCTGAGCTGTTAATGCTATGCATCCAAAAGTTTGGACTGGTTGTACTCCCACAAACACTTTCGGGGGTGTCCAATCTTTTGGTGTCTCTGGGCCACACTGGAAGAAGAAGAGTTGTCTTGGTCCACACATTAAGTACATAACGACATGTAATCACAAAACCATGTCATAATGTTTGAAGTAAATTTGCGATTTTGTGTTGGGCCTGCAGACCGCAGGTTGGACAACCCTGCTAAAATGACCTTTGGAGGACTTTGTGAGATGATGTCGAGAACTTCATAAGTGTTTCTTACAGTGAGAGGAACAAAGTTCACTTATATTAGACTCCTGCTAGAAAATCAAGATAATGAAATATAGCTTTACAGTGACTATAAGAACAATTGTGAAGGACACAGGTCCATTTTTAGGTAGCTCACACCCTCAAAATACCCCTGAAATATGCAGCAAGGCAATGTGTGTGCAATTGTGTATTGTATTCAGTCAAGCAGTAGCACTGATGAAGCCTAGGTCCACTTTACAAATGCATTTCTAAGTCTGATTATCAAGTGATTAACTGCTGGTGTAAATAGCATTTCTCCCTGGTCGAGGCAACAGGTGAAATTAAAATACGAAGTGAGGAGTGAATTCCTGAGTTTACAACATCCCATAAGCCATGAGAAAAAAATTAATTTTAGCTGAAAAATCTGCCAAGTTTAGAAAAATGCCAATCAAACAATATCTTTCATTCTCCCTGAGGTATCAATGTAGTGGGCATTTTATACTCATAGGAGTTTTAAGATTTATCCAGAAATTGTTGACATTAAACATTAACCCCATAACTACAATGGCATTATATAATTTCCAATTGCCAATTGCCTAGAAATTGGAACTAAATCAAGAATGTGTACATTGAAGGAGTAACAGATCAGACAGAGATTGGATGAAGAGCAAAAAGGAACATATAAAATGCTAAGATTATCTCATTATCCAAAGGCAGGCATCTGTAACTTGAAAAGACAGAAATACTTAACATTGAATAATGCTGTAAAGATTGTTTGTTAAATGGGCTTGAGCATTTTTAAAAACCAAAATTAGACATAAAGTAAGTATATGACTATATTAAGTAAGTGTAACTGGGAGCTTATAGGATGTGTGGTGAACGGAATTCTAAGATAGCCCCTACTACACCTCTGCACCATAGCTCACACCCTCCATAACCTCTGAGATTATAAATATTGCATACGTTATTCCTGTGATTAAGGATATGTTATACAGAACAGTTTACTTTCATAAAGAGAGGTTATCTAGACGTGCCTGATCCAAACATATTGACCTTTTAAATCTAGACCTAGAGGTAGAGATAAAGACACAAATTTAAGTTGTGAGAAGGATTCAATGTCAGGAAGAATTTCCATTACTGGATTTGAAAATGATCAGGTTGTGGCAAGGAATGTACATGGCCTCAAGCAGTTGAAAGTTGTCCCTGGCTGGAATCCAGCAAGGAAATGGGGACTCAGTTCCACCATCACACTGAATTGAATTTCTCTAATAAACAGAATGAACTCGGAAACGAATTCTTTCCCAGAGTCTTCCGATGAGAACTTATCCCATATGATAACTTGTGGGTTGTAAAACTTAGTCCCATAGTTATTTTATGTCTCTCCCTTTCTATTTTGAAAATGCCCAGTCCCATGCAATAAATGAATATTAGAACACCATTCCAAGATAAGTCTTTTTTCCATCTTTTCAAGTAGAGACTTCTGCAAAAGGGCCTGCACTTTCATTTCAGCTTTGTGATTAATACCATCTCTCTAAGCAGTACACTGTCCCTGAGTTTCTCATCTACAGAACTGTGAGGTTATAAATAGGTCCTGTTTTAAAGTCACTAAGTTTGTGATTATTTGCTATGCAGCAACAGAAAACAAATACAGATTCTGGTACCTGAAAGTGAGGTGCTACTATAACAAATAACAAATAACTAAAAGGATGGATGTAACTTTGGAATTCTGCAGAGGATGAAAGCATTTTAGGTGACATATATAAAGCTTTGATTGACCTGATAGGCTGACAGTACAATATGGACATCATTTTTGTTTATAGATCTTTTTAAAGTTTCTTTTTTTTTAAATTTAATTGTTGTTCAAGTATAGTTCTCTGTGTTTTACTCCCATCCCAGCCCACCCCACCCCCCGAGTGCTCCCTGCATAAAGTTTCTTAAAATTTAACTACAGTAGGTATATAATGTCGGGTTGGTCAAAAAGTTTATTTAGATTTTTCCATATGATGGTTCTAGTTATGCTTAATTGTCTTTAACTTCATTCAAAACAATTTTGTTAAATTGTATTGTGACAGCTGTCATATCAGAGAACACTTAAAAATCACAATTGGTGCTCAATCCACTGAGCTACACCAGTCAGGGCGCTATTATTATTTTCATAAAACCAAGGACAATACTGTGGTACAAAGATTCTAAGTGGCTTGCCAGAGTTCAAATAGTTACTAAATTTGGAAGCTTGACTTATGAACTTAAATTTTGGGGTTCCTGAGTTCTTACCGTTTTTACCACAAAAAGCACCCCATAAAGATAAGAATAAAACTTACAATGTCTGACTTGCTAGTGAGAAAGCATGCTGTTGACCCAGAGCAACCACACACTAGAGGAAGGACAGAAACCTGGGTGCCTGAGTGATAACTGTCTCCAGCTAGGAACTGAGTCAAAAGGAGCCCAAGCAGATCATTATACAATCAAGCAATTTTCATATTGAAATTCCAGCTGAATTATGGTAAAATCAAAGACAAGGAGTCTTTCCCCTGAATTAAGTTCGGAAGAAAATACTAACCACAAGAATAACATCTCAACTCCCTATATAATTTATAATAAAAAGGAAGGAAGATTCCTTATTCTGAGGTTTACGAAGATGAGTAGGAGACGTGGTCTGTCAGGTCATTTGCATTACAAGGTAGTATTTATTAACTTATCCTATTCATGCTTGATACAGGATATTTGAAATATTAAAGAAAAAGCTTTACTAACAAAACAAAATCACTCTAATCTCATTATCTAAACATAACCCTGTTAACATTGTGGTTCATGTACTTCTAAAAAAGTATTTTAATGAATCCTAATGCACATGTTTGAAAATCTCCCTTTTGTTTCTTTAAAAAAAAGATTTTATTTATTTTTAGTGAGAGGGGATGGGAGGGAGAAAGAGAGGGAGGGACACGTTAATGTGCAAGGATAGCATTGATCCATTGCCTCACGCATGCCCAGTGACCTCTCGGTTTGTGGGATGATGCCCAACCCACTGAGCCACACTGGCCGGGGCTCCAGACCTCCCTTTTTATGAGAGATCACAATTCCCTGAAATTATGTGGTTGGAGGTAGGCAGTCTATCATTAAGCCTTTCACACCCCTGGCCATTTGGCCCCAATGGCTCTGAAAACAAAACTTTGTTTCCACAATGGTCATAATAAAAATCAACAGACTGCAATTGCAAAATCCTCTTCTGATACCTTTTGCAAGCCATCATTGAAATAGACAAAAACAACTTCTTTAGCCACTTGGGGCCTAAAAAAGGACCTAATTCTTTCAACCACCAAATCCTAACTGTTTTCAATAGAAACTTCTAAATAAAGAAGGACATTTTTTACAAAGAAACTGGCAAATTGTATAAAAGAAATAAAATAACCATGGAAAAAATTACTTGTAGAATTTAATCAAATTTCATTAGTTAATTTTTAATAGAAATTAAATAAGAATGATAAAGTTGGTTCAACACAAGAGATGGAAAACCTACTGTAGGTATTTATGTGAGTTTTGGAAATATCTCAGTATCTAGCAATGTCAAAAGATGGAATCCATTGTGGTTAAAGATCAAGACAAAACAAGAAATTCTGGTGTCACATCTAATAGAAAAAAATCAGAGTAGTGACAAAGCCATATGAGAGAACAAAAAATAATCTTGCTAATTATGTAGTATTTTACAGTTTTCAAAATACCTTTATGAATATTATTTAATTCTTAGTAAATATTATTAAAGCTATCAAAGCTTGTCCTGTTTTTGGTATATAAGTCCTTCACCTTCTTTGTTCAATTTATTCTGAAGTAGTTTATTCTTTCTGTTACCATTGCAAAAGAAGTCTTTTTAAAAAATTTCTTTGTCTGAAATTTCATCATCAGTATATAGGGATGCAGTGGATTTTTATACATTTATTTTGTATCCTGCAACGTTACTGTATTTTTTTATTGTTTGTACTGTTCCTTTGTACATTTTGATTTGGAACCATATGACTGTATTAGTAATAAAAAGACAAATACAAGAACTACTTCTCTACCCAGTGGGAATTATCTTCTAAATCAGGATATCAACTGGGTATAGGATTAAAATATAATTAGCTTCATAAAGAGTTTAAATAAATCTATGGATGATAATGATAAGAGATTATCCCCCAAAATGCATTGTTTCATACGAGGTAGTGCCTTGCTGCTCTCTAACAAAGCTCCTGACTTCAATCTCAGAGACAGAAGTCTACATAGACACAGAGTCTCAGCTAATAGGTGCTTCTTATGTTAATATGGTTAATAAGCTCCATTGTTTCAGGCAGCTGTAGTTTTGTAAACAGGTCAATCCCAGAGTAGGAAAGGTATGGACTGGCTTCTAGCTGCATAACAACTGAGACAATTTATGCAAAAGTACTGAGCATTTATGCAAATGTAAGGTATTATTATTGGAATCATTATCATCAAGTTTTGAAACTAAAATCCTATGGCTTTATCCATCGTTATTCCCTCTGTATGTGTTCTTGCTCATTCTTCCAGAAATGAGTTTTTGTTTCTCTTGTCTTTGTTTTTATTGGTTTTAAGAATTTCTTTTTCTCTCAAATGGTCATTGAAACTAAAGAGCCTTTAGTAAAGAGGTACTATCATTGTGGGCAAATGGAGTTAATGCTTCCTTTCTATCTTAGCCCAGGCTGGTTCAGAGTTCTTAGGTCATGTTCATTATATGCACAAGACTACTGGGACTTTTTTATAGGGCACAAAATAAAATGAATGAATATGAATTAGGATAATAGACCAGTGTGCTTCATGGTTAGATAACTTTGTCTTTAAAATATTTATTATATTTATAGATTGGCAGGTGCTTCTTTGGAAAAAATAACATGAATTATTTGACTATAGCAACATATAGAGAAAAAAGAGAGAAAAACTAGTTAATCATTTGAATTCAGTATAAACCATTCATTTTCAAAAGTCAGGTGACTTAATTAAGGGAAGAAAAACAATCTGGATCACATATTAAATACTTGGTGGATTTTAGTAAGCAAACTATTTAGTATCTTAAGAATACCGACTTTTTCCATTCCAATTTTATCTTTTGTAATTTAGCATAATATTGTGATGACTGATGTTTCCAGCAGCATATTTTCATTCTATTCTTTTGAGGAATTATTCCATCATGTTACATCTTACTTTTATTTTATTTTATTTTTGCCTTTTTTTCCTAAAGACACCATTCCATTAGTTTGAGAATAGTGCTGCCTACTAGAATGTGAAAATGGGTTTCATTCAATTAATGAGCTGGAAACAGGGAGACATTCCATAGTAAATGAGGTTTACATATGATAATGTTGGATTTGTCATATAAGAGATTGCTTCCTTTCAACTCTCTGAAAGGACTAAATTTTGCTTTTGTACAGCATGTACAATGCCAATAAAAACCCTAGAAAAGCCATACAACATTAAGATGAATGTATAATAATTTTAATGAACAAAAATTATTGTTATTATTTTCTTACAAAAACAGACCAAAGCTAAGCAGTAAATAGTTCAAAAAGCCAACAAATGAAAGTATGAAGGAATTAGAATTCTGGTTCTACAGTGTTTCTGTATGTAATTATAGCCACTTTCTTGTTATTTAACCAGAAAAAAAATGGTAAAAGAGAAAAAAAGCTGTTTTATTTGAAGCCTTGTGCTTACCTCATTCCTATTTTGCAAAAGAAGTATAACTGTTCTCAGGCTAATAAAACTTCAGTAAAATCACTGTCATTAGATAAGCAACTCAAAATTAATGTCAGGGAGATATTAATGAAATGCAGTTCACAGCATAAGTGTTTGTTGTTGTTTTTGTTTGAGTTTGTTAAGGAATTACTGGACAAATTTCTTAAGTAAGCCTTTGGATGTTGAGAGTATGTTTATGCCATATTTCCTACAGTATCTCAGATACTTAATGAGTTTCCAAAGTGTTCACAGATTTTAGAGATTTTGATTTAAAATATCGATTTATCAAACTCATGTTTATCTTTTCACTTTCACATGTGAACAATCTGTACTGAAATTGGCATTATTAATTCTTCTTTTACAACAAAGACAAAAAACTCAAAAGGATGTAATACATAAACTCCAAATGTAGCACAGTTGGCAGTCGCAGATAATAGAGCTATTCTCCTGAGTAAGAGACTATTAGAATATTATCTATTTGCTTTAAAATGTTGTAAAAGCTTTTAAAGTGTTTTAAAATTTTTTCCTGGGGCTTTTAAGTATAGCTTTTTATTCAAGGGTATTTTCAACCTATGTATTTTCTCTAGATCACTTGTTTTTGTGAGAAATGCTAAATACCAAATACTCTTAGGAGCCTAGACAAGCATTTGTTCAATGTAGAGTCTGGATTTCTGAGAGAAGCAGGTCCCTGAATTAACACTTTCAGAAGCTCTCCAAGAGTTTGTCATATTCGCTGAAGATTGTCAAGCTCTGTTCTAATGACTGCAAAATATACAATGCAAATAAGCTGGATTCAGCTAATTTACAGAGTTGGGAAAACATATTTGTTTAAAATATTTTGAAGGTGCTTCTGCTTTGTCACTTCTCTATGGGTCAATGGACCATCATTACTTTTTGTTCACCAACCAGAATTTTATTTTTATATAAACCAATTTAAATTATAGTAAAAGTATACAAGCATGTGTTACTGTTTATGTATTTTTATTTTCATTTTAAAAGAACTTTATGTTTTTCAAAATTTTTATTAAATTTATCCATATGATATTACCATAATTAATATTATATAAATTTCAAGTGTACAATTCTATAATACAACATCTGTATATTGTACTGTGTATCCACCATCCATAGTCAAATCTCCTTCCATCACTATATACTTGACACTCATTACCTTTAACCCCTTTCCATGCCCTTCCCCTCTGGTGACCACCATTACGTTGTTTGTGTCAATGAGTTTGTTTGTTTGTTCATTTTTTGCTTTCAGTTTTATATCCCACATATGAGTGAAATCATATGATTCTTGACTTTTCTGTCTGACTTCTTTTATTTGAATAGTATTTTCAAGATCCGTGTTGTCACAAATGACAGTATTCCATCTTTTCTTACTGCTGAGTAGTATTCCACTGTATATATGAGGTCTGTCCAGAAGGTATCTAGCTACATAATATGAAAAATAGGAACACTTATTGCAGAAGATACAAGATACAAGAAATATTGTACATAGAATAATGATGCCTCAGTCCTCTTCAAAGTAGGCACCCTGGGACCTCACACAGATCTCCCAGTTGCCATCAGTTGCCCCATTGTATTTTCCTGAATCTCACTGATGGTTGGAAATCTCTTCCCTTCCAAAGGTGATTTTAGTTTTGGGAAAAGCCAGAAGTCACAGGGCACCAAATTTGGCATGTAGGGGGTGCTGAATCACCTAGGTGGTTTGATGTTTTGCCAAAAAACTCTGCACAAGACATGATGCATGAGTGGCGTGTTGTTGTGATGAAGCTGCCAATCACCAGTTGCCCAGAGCTGTGGCCATCTCACTCATCTGAATCATCTGAATAGTTTCCCCAGAGGAACATTCAAACTTTATGCAAAATTGGATACAGATTAATTGCTCTACTCACTCAGTCATTTTTAATGTGATGGCCACACAGTATACATGCTCACTAAACAGTGTCTACCACCCCCACTGACTAGTACAGTGAAGTCATCCCTGTTCACACATGTACATCCAGTCTGCACTCCTTGGCCGCCAGGTTATATGATGTCATGCAAACTGTTCTTGTTACATTAACAATGGCTTGAGTTCTTCTGGACAGACCTCGTATGTACCACATCTTCTTTCTCCAATCATCTATTGAAGGACACTTTGGTTGTCTCCATGTCTTGGCCACTGTGAATAATGCTGCAATGAACATAAGGGTGCAGATATCTTTGTGAAAAAAGTGTTTTCAAAATTTTCAGGTAGATACCCAGAAGGGTTGTTGGGCCATATGGTAACTCCATTCTTAATTCTTTTTATGAACCTCCATACTATTTTCCATAGTGGCTGTAGCAGTTTACTTATCTACCAGCAGTGAATGAGAGTGCCTTTTTCTCTACAACCTCTTCAAGAGTTATTGCTACTTGTCTTGTTGATAATAGCCATTCTAACACATTTGAGATGGTATCTTATTGTAGTTCTGATTTGCATTTTTGTAATAGCTAATGAAATTGAACATCTTTTCAAATATCTGATGGTCATTTGTATGTCTTCTTGGGAGAAGCATCTGTTCAGGGTCCTTGGTCCCTGAATTTTATGAATTTGACCTCAAAGTTAAGGGAAGCAAAAGCAACAGAAATGAATGGGACTATATCAAACTAAAAAGTTTCTGCACAGAAAAAGAAATTGTGGAAGATGGAGGCGTAGGTGGAAACACTGTGCCTTCTCCCACAAATAAGTTTGAATACAACAAAGGTGTGGAGAACAAAGACGCAGCCAAAGAACAGAAAATTGAACTATACAGAAGTCCAACAACAATGAACCATTTTACTGGACCGGTAAGAGGGGCGGAGCCAGCAGTGGAGCAGGTTCAGGCAGGAAAGATCCCCTGACCCCAGGCGCCCAGGCATCTGGGGTAGCGTGGGCAAACCCAGTGAGGGCTCAGGACGGAGGGAGTGAGCAGTGAGACGGACCGTGCAGCCCCCAGCAAGGAACCCAGCAGCGGCTGACCTTGGTCACACATTCTCGAGCAGTGGGACTAATCACACGGCCCACTTGTGAGCAGTGGGACAAATTGAGAGGCCTGCGGTGGCCTTGGGAGCCAGCAAAGGGTGCCCACCATTGCTTTCCTTTGGCCCCGCCCCCACATACACCATCACAACCCACCCACTGAGTTGCGCCACCCTGGTGAACACCTAGGGCTCTGATCCTCATACATAACAGGCACAGACAATCCAAAATATGGCTCAAGAACTCAAAGCCCCAGAGCCGATAACTCTAAGCAATCAAGAAATACTGAACCTCTCAGATGCACAATTCAAGACACTGGTGATCAGGATGCTCACAGAACTGGTTGATTTTAGCCACAAATTAGAGGAACATATGAAGGCTAAACTAATTGAAATGAAGGGAAATGCACAGGAAACCAATAGTGATGGAAAGGAAACTGGGACTCAAATCAATGGAATGGACCAGAAGGAAGAACGAAACATCCAACCAGAGAGGAATGAAGAAATGAGAATTCAAAAAAAAAAAGGAGAGGCTTAGGAACCTCCAGGACATCTTTAAACGTTCCAACATCCGGACTATAGGGATACCAGAAGGGGGAAAGAAACAGTCACAAGTGGAAAACTTATTTGAACAAATAATAAGGGAGAACGTCCCCAGTCTGGCAAAGGAAATAGACTTCCAGGAAATCCAGGAAGCTCAGAGAGTCCCAAAGAAGTTGGAGCCAAGAAGGAGGAACACACCAAGACACATCATAATTACATTAGCCAAGATTAAAATGAAGGAGGGAATCCTAGAAGCAGCAAGAGATAAGAGGACAGTCACCTACAAAGGAGTTCCCATCAGACTGTCAGCTGATTTCTCCAAAGAGACCTTCCAGGCAAGAAGGGGCTGGAAAGAAGTATTCCAAGTCATGAAATCCAAAGACCTACAGGCAAGATTGCTTTATCCAGCAAAGCTTTCATTTAGAATGGAAGGGCAGATAAAGTGCTTCTCAGATAAGATCAAGTTCAAGGAGTTCATCATCACCAAGCCCTTATTATATGAAATGTTAAAGGGACTTATATAAGAAAAAGAAGATGATAAATATTAACAGTGAAAGGACAGCAAACTCACAGTTACTAACAACCACACCTAAAACAAAAGCAAACCAAGAGGACAGCTAGATCAGGAGTGGAACCATAGAAATGAAGAACACATGGAGGGTTAGCAACAGGGAAGTGGGAGGAGGAGAAGTGGGGAGAAGGCAGAGAAAATAGCATAGATGGTAGGTAGAAAATAGACGGGGGGAGGGCAAGAATAGTAGGGGAAATACAGAAGCTAAAGAACTTGAGACACGTGG
>NW_028078932.1:670799-715998 GCF_014824575.4 Sturnira hondurensis
GTTCTTCCTTCTGGTCCATTCCATTGATTTGAGTCCCAGTTTCCTTTCCATCGCTATTGGTTTCCTGGACATCTCCCTTCATTTCAATTAGTTTAGCCTTCATATGTTCCTCTAATTTGTGACTATAATCAACCAGTTCTGTTAGCATCCTGATAAACAGTGTTTTGAATTGTGCTTCTGAGAGGCTGGCAATTTCTTGGTTGCTGAGAGTAATTGGCTCTGGGACTTTGAGTTCTTTTTGCGTCATCTTTTGGGCTGTTGGTTCCTGTTCTGTAGCAGGATCGGAGCCCTAAGGTGTTCACCAGGGCGGGGCAACTCAGTGGCTGGGTTGTGATGGTGTATGTGGGGGCGGGGTCAATGAGGAACTATGGTGTCTGCTGCCTCCCGTGCGGCCCCTACAGATGCTTCAGTTGCCACTGTCCTGGGGCCCACAAGTTTCGTCCCACTGCAGGAGAGTGTGCCACCGCCGTCAGCCCTTACCCCCTGGGGCCTGCGTGGTCCGTCTCACTGTGCGCGAATGTGCGACCGCAGTCAGTCTGCCCCACACCCTGACTGGGTCCGGGCTGCCCACGCGCCCAGGTCTGGGGATCTTTCCTGCCCGACCCTGCTCCGCTGCTGGCTCCGCCTCTCTTACCGTCCCCGTTGAATGGTTAGTGGTTGTCGGACTTCCGTATAATTCAATTTTTTGTTTTTTGGTTGAGTCTTTGTTCTCCAAACCTTTGTTGTATTCAAACTTGGTTGTGGGAGCAGGCACAGTATTTCCACCTATGCCTCCATCTTGGCGGAAGTCCAATAAAATATATCTTACAAAAAGAAAAAGAAATTGTGAAACAAACACAATGGCAATCAACTGAATGAGAGGAGGTATTTGCAAACATCACTTCCAATAAGGGGTTAGTATCTAAAATATATAAAGAACTCACAAAACTCAACAACAAGAAACAATCCAATAAAAATACTGTATTTTAGGGGAGTTTTAAGTTCAAAGCAAAATTGGACAGAAGGTACTGATTTTCTTCTATGTTTAGTTTTTTATTTTTTTTATTTAACTCTTGTTCAAGTACAGTTTTCTTTCTTGTATTCCCATCCCTGCCCCCCAGTGCTCCCCACCTGCCTCCCATCTCTGCCCCCCTCCTTAGGTATTGTCCATGTGTCCTTCATACTTATTCATGTGAGTCCATCCCCTTTTCCCCTGTGATTCTCTCCCCTCTACCCTCTGGACCCTGTCAGCAAATTCTGTATTTCAGTGTCTTTGGTTATATTTGGCTTGCTTGTTTGTTTTGTTGTTTAGATTCCTGTTAAAGGTGATATCATATGGTATTTGTCTTTCACTGCCTGGCTTATTTAGCTCAGCATAATGCTTTCCAGTTCCATCCATGATGTTGTAAAGGGTAGGAGCTCCTTCTTCCTTTCTGCAGCATAGAATTCCATTGTGTAAATGTACCATAGTTTTTTGATCCAGTCATTGACTGATGGGCATTTAGGTTGCTTCCAACTCTTGGCTATTGTAAATTGTGCTGCTATGAACTTTGGGGTGCATAGGTTCTTTTGGATTGGTGTTTCAGGGTTCTTAGGATATACTCCTAGCAGTGGAATATTGGACAGAAGGTACTGATTTTCAATATAACCTTTGATGCTCTGCCACCCCCTGCATAGCCTGCACCTTTATCATCATTGTCCACTGGAGTGGTGCACTTGTCCCAATTTGTGAAATTACACTGACACATTTATTTTCATCAAAATTCCTTAATTTATACTGGACTTCACTTTTGTTGTTCATATACTATGTGTTTGGTGAAATATATGCACCATTACAATATTATATAGAGTAGGTTCACTGACCTAAAAATCCTCTGTGCTGTGGTTTTTCAACTTTTCCTATCTTAACCTCTGGTAACTACTTATAGGTGTTCTTTCTTTATAGTTTTGTGTTTTCCAGATGTCATACAGTACACGGCCCTTCTGATTGGCCTCTTTGACTTGGCAATATGCATTTGTCTTCTTCGTGTTATTTGTGACTTGATAGCACATTTTTAAGAAAATTTTATTTATTTATATTTAGAGAGAGTGGCAGGGAGGAAGAAAGAGAGGGAGAGAAACATCAATGTGTAGTTGCCTCTCATGTGCCCCCCAGTGGGGATCTGGCCTGCAACTCAGGCATGTGCTCTGACCGGGAATCGAACCGGTGATCCTTTGGTTTGAAGGCCAGGACTCATCCACTGAGCCACACCAGCCAGAGTGATAGCACTTTTTTTTTAGTGCTAAATAATCCATTGTCTGAATGTACTACAGTTTAGTTATCCGTTCATCTACTGAAGAACATATGTGGTTGTTTGCACATTTTGGCAGTTATGCATAAAAGTGCTATAGACATTTTTGTGCACGTTTTGTATGGACAGAATCTTTTAGGTGCTTTGGGTTAATACTAAGGAATTGTAATTGCTTGTTCATATGGCAGAAATATGCATGCTTTAAAAAAAAACAAAATATCCAAAATGGCTGCATCCGTTTTCATTTTCACCACCAATAAATGAGAATTCCTGTTGCTCCATGTCCCTGCCAGCATTGGATGTTGTCAGTGCTCTGAATTTTGGCCACTTCAATAAGTGTGAAGTCGCCTCATTACTTTTTTCCCCCTAGAGGTATAAGAGTATGCTCTCTAAAAGCTTCAAACCATAGTTCCCATAGTCATCCTATGATATCTGAGCTCATACAAATAAGTCAAGGTAGCAATTATGTATCATGTAAATTTATGAGTGAATACAACACAGATTCCCAGGCCACCAAGAGTTATTAGAAAGGAAATGTAAGTGATGCCAATCTTTGCATGCCTACAAAACATCATCATTGTAGTGTTTTCATTTTTGATTTTTGTGCAATGATTGTTTCAGCTTTATCTTTCCTAGAAAGTTCAAGGAGATATTGGTAGTTACTAAAACTCTATCTTGTTAATATTGGTAGTAGTCAAAGTAACAACCACTAACCAAAATTCATAGAGCAGTTCTGCTGTTTAGCTAAACACATCCTGACCTGTCTCACTATCTTAGTCCAAACTCTCAATAGCTTAGAAAGCACAGTAAACATTATAAATAAAACTATTGAGTGTAATAGGAGATTGAATACAAATCAAGCTATTGTCTTCCTTATTATCTTAGGCAATTCAGCCTGCTGTAACAAAATATCGTAGACTGGCTGGCTTAAACAATAAATATTTATTTCTCACATGGCAGAGAAAAGGGACCTCTTCTCTGATAAGGGACCTCTTCTAAGTTTGCAGATGCTGCCTTCCTGTTGTGTTCTCACATGGCAGAGAAAGAGAAGGCTCTGGTGTCATTTTCTTCTTATAAAAGCACTAATATCATCATGGGAACCCACCTTTATGACTCTATTTAAGACTAATAACATCTCAAAGGTGCCATCTCCAACTACTACCACTGTGGGGGCTAGAACTTCAGGATAAAAATTTTTAGAGGTACACAAATATTCAGTCCATGGCATTCAACCCTGTCTTCCTAAAATTCATGTCCTACCACATTAATCCACCTTGACAGCCTTAAAAGTTCTACCTACTTTTATCAATTCTAAAGTCTGAAGTTCAAAGTCCTGTCTAAATGTTACCTAAATTAGATATGGATGAAATTAGCAGTATGATTTTTTGGGGGGCAAAACCCCTCTCCAACGCTGAAACTGTGAAACCAAAAAAGGTATGTGCTCCAAAAATACAATGGTGTTGCACGTACGGGGCAGATAATTCCATTCAAAAAGGAGAAAAGAAGGGAGAGAGTGATTGGTCCCAAGCAAATCCAAAATCCGGCAAGGTAAATATCATGAGATTTTGAGTTTCAAGAATAATCCTTTTTCGTTTGATGCTCCCCACTCCAGACCCATCAGGGTGACAACATCACCTGAGGTATCAATGAGGCACCATGTCCACCCTGTGGCTTTGATTGGCAGGGGTCATGCTTCCTAGGCTAGGCCAGGTGAGGATCAAGTTCTTACAGCTTTAGGTGGCCTTGCCCCCATTATTCCTTTGATCTGAAAAGGGAAGGCTTGGGTTGGAAACCCCTTGGTCTGATGAAACTAAGGAAGTGGCCCTGATAAGCTCTGAATCTTCTTTGAAGATTCTCTTCCATTTTTAAAAATATTTTATTTATTTAATTTTTAGAGAGAGGGGAAGGGAAGGAGAAAGTGGGAGAGAAACATCAATGTGTGGTTGCCTCTCACATATCCCCTACTGGGGACCTGGCCTGCAACCCAGGCATGTGCCCTGACTGGGGATCAAACCAGCGACCCTTTGCTTCACAGGCCCATGCTCAATCCACTGAGCTACACCAGCCAGCACTCTTCCATTCTTTTGAAGAATATGCAGATTTACCCCTAAATACCATATTTTTTGGACTAAAAGACACACCCCTTTCCCCTGTTTGGGAGGAATAATGGTTGTTAATGCTGCTGTTGGGTTCTGTTTACATTTACATTGGTGAAATATTGTTATTTATGTTATTAAATATTTTAGCACATTTTTTGCTTCAAATTTTTTTTTCAATTTTCCTCCTCTAAAACCTAGGTGTGTCTTATGGCCCGAAAAATATGGTACCTTTCTCATCTGTCTGGTAGAATATATTGGGTTGACCAAAAAATTATGTTTTTTTCCCATAAGATGGGTCTTATGGCACTTAGTTGTCTTTAACTTTATTAGAAACAATTCTGTTAGATTGTATTGTGACAGCTGTCATATCAGTGTGCACTTAAAAGAACTTATCACAATTGGTGAATTTTTGTATAGCCATTTTAACATTGAAGATAGAAGATATGCAACATTTTCAGCATATTGTGTTTTACTATATCAAAAAAGGTAAAAATTCACCTGAAACACACACACAAAAAATTTGTGCACTGTGTGGAGAAGGTGCTGTGAATGATTGAACGTGTCAAAAATGGATTGCAAAGTTTCATGCTGGGGATTTCTCGCTGGATGATACTCCATGGTTGGAGTAAAGCAAAGAGCACCTTTAATGAAAGTGAAGATTATGATGAATTCGGAAGACTGAAAACTATGGTCAAATATGGCCTCTAAAATACTGTAGTTAGAGCATCTGTGAGGGATACTGTGTTTTCATAAAGTTCCTAGTATGTAATTTGATGGAATGTAGCAGAACTATATCTGTGTAGGCCGAGGTGCAGAGGAATTTTTGGGAAGAATGATGGGTATTGATTCTGAAAAAGGAAGAAAGTAGAAGAAATAGGATAGGACAAATGTTTGTTCTGGTAAAAGATATTCAATAAGCCCTGGCTGGTGTGGCTCAATGGATTCAGCACTAGCCTGGGAAACAAAGGGTCTGTGGTTTGGTTCCCAGTCAGGGCACATGCCTGGGTTGCAGGCCAGTTCCCAGCTGGGGACCCATGAGAGGCAACCACACATTGATGTTTCTCCCTCTCTCTCTTTCTCCCTCCCTTCCCCTCTCTAAATATAAATAAATAATCATATAAAATCAATAAAAGTAATTAGATAAAAAGAGTTACCTGTTGATTGAAGACAGATGCTGAACATGTTAAAAAGCTTTAATGTGGTTTGAATAGGGAATGAAAATTTGCTTTTTTTTGTTCAACAGGGGAGTGGCATAATCACTATAATATATAGGATAGTCAGAAGAAAAAGAGGTTAGGTAGGAAGATCAATTAGAAGGCTGTTTTAGTCATTCTCTGAGTGAGAAATACAGACAGAAATACTTAAAAAGAAGGACATGAAAATGACATTGTGAAGGGAAAAAATCAGTTTCTTTAAAACTTGTTATCGCAAATAAAAAATGGCAGTTACTATACTATAATTACATTGTAGGCAATTCCACAAAACCATGCATGAAATAAAAGGTATGGGGTAGTGATAAATTGTATAATGTATTTTCTCAATGTCAATATTTAATAATATAAAGCTGGTATTGAATTTACTAGAGAAAATGCTACATTTTACCTTTTAAATTTAGCTTATGAAGAAAAAATCCCACTACATAGAGAAATTCACCTTATTGACCCTCATGGATTTCGGCTTATCAGAATTAAGTAGAAGAGACACTTAAAATTGAATGCAATAAAAATGAATATAGGAGTTTCAATATGGCTACAGATGAATCATAGCTGTGCCTACTTGCTCCTGCTCCCAAACTGCATTTACAGGTGAACTTCCGAACAGTCAACGTGCACCATCAACTGAAACCTAGCTGATATGCAACACTGTGACCCAGATGTACAGAAGATGCTACCTAGAGACGGGAGGAGGAGTTCAGACATGGAAGGGGAAGCCCTTTCACAGAGCTGCGGTGGCAGCTGGGAGAGCAGACAGATTTGAGACTGCAGAGCTCTTCCCCCCAAGGAGCAAGGGAATCCCCAACTCACAGAACACAGAAGGAAAGAAGAGACTGTGTATCATCTGTGGGTGGGAATCACTGGGGACCCCCCCAGGCCTAGGAGATTCAGAGTGCACCCTCACAGGGCACAGTGCTCCCACTGTTGTAGCCCCAGCTCGGAGAAATCACAGTGCAGCTGTGACTGCCGGAAAGGCCAGCCGGTTCCCACACTCAGGTACCATGGAGCAGTCTGCTGGCTGCAGCCCGCAGTGACTTTATGTATTTTTGGGGGGAGGCTTTGGGCACTGACCCAGACAGTGAGTTAACTGAGTGGCTTGGAGAAAGTGCCGGTCTCCCCCATCCCTAGCACACAGGCAGTGCTCTGCCCTCTCTACCTGTGGGGTCACTCCTCATAAGGGTTTAATTTCCAAAATATACCAAGAACTTATATACATCAATACTAGGAAGACAAAGAATCCTATTAAAAAACGGACAAAGTACCTGAATAGACATTTCTCCAAAGAGGACATACAGATGGCTCATAGACATATGAAAAGATGCTCAACATCACTAGCCATCAGAGAGATGCAAATTAAAACCACAATGAGATACCACTTCACACAGTCAGAATGGCCATCGTTAACAAATGAACAAACAAGTGCCGGTGAGAATGTGGGGAAAAGGGAACCTCAGTGCACTGTTGGTGGGAATGCAGACTGGTGCAGCCACTATGAAAACAGTATGGAGTTTCCTCAAAAAACTAAAATGGAACTACCTTTTGACTCAGCAATTCCACCTCTGGGACTATATCCAAAGAATCCTAAAACACCAATTCAGATGAATATAAAGACCCATATGTTCATAGCTGCATTATTTACAATAGGTAAGTTCTTGAAACAGCCCAAGTGCCCCTCAGTAGATGAGTGGATAAAAATTGTGAGATACATCGCCTGGCTGGTGTAGCTCAGTGGATTGAGTGTGGGCCTGCGGACCACACAACCGCGGTTCGATTCCCAGTCAGGGCACATGCCTAGGTTGTAGGCCAGTTCCCGGTTCCCGGCAGCGGAGGCATGAGAAGCAACCATACATTGATATTTCTCTCCCTCTCTCCTTCCCTTCCCCTCTAAAGATAAATAAATACAGTCTTAAAAAAATGTGATACATCTACACAATGGAATACTACACAGCCATAAAAAGAAGAAACTCTTACTTTTGGGGACAGCACTGATAGACTAGGAGACTATTATTGTAAGTGAAATAAGTCAGACAGAGAAAGACAAATATCATATAATTTCACTTATTTGTGAAATCTAAAAAATAATTAGTGAAGAAACAAACAAACAAAACCCCCAAACATCTGATAGAATAAGTTGATGGTTGCCATAGGAGATGGTTGGAGAGACGGGAATAAAAAATAATTACAATTGTTTTTCATGTATTGATTCTCCAAAAATGTAACTATGTGTGATGACAGATGTTATCTCAAGTTACTGTGGCAATAATTTCACAATATATACATATATTAAAACATTATCTTATACCCTTAAAACGAAGACAACATACCAAAGAGGGCATACTACAAACCATAATAACCAAGACAGTGGTTATTATCTCATTGTGGTTTTAGTTTGTATCTCTGATGGCTAGAGATGTTGAGCATCTTTTCATATGTCTATGAGCCATGTAGTATTAGTAAAAAGACAGACCAGTAGGTGCATATAATGGAATGGAGTCCAGAAACAGACCCAGAGATATGTGACATAACATTTTTCACCAAATACAAAGGTAATTCAATGACAGTCTTTTCAACAACTAGTGTTGTCCATTGGGTCCTCACAGGGAAAAGATAAACTGTGACCCCCCCACTTCACACCAGCCACAAAAATAAACTCAAAATGGATTATTATATATATAAAACTTAAAACTATAGAAGTTCTAGAAGAAAATATCACGGAGTAGCTTTGTGAACATGGGATAGGCAAAGGTTTCTCAGATTCAGCACCAAAAATATGAAACATCTGGCACCTACAAGAGGCAGCTGACCAATGTTTCTGTCTCACATGGATGTTTCTCACCCTTCTCTTTCTCCCTCCCCTTCCCCTCTCTCAAATGATAAATTGATACATTAAAATTTATCAAAAATAAAAACATAATATTTAAAAGATATTATAAAGAGCATGAAAAGACAAGCCACATATTCAGCAAAAAAATATTTGCAACATATGTATCAGTCAAAAGACTCATATCCAGAATGTAAAAATAACTCTTACTTTATCAATAACAATACAACCTCTTTTCTCACCCAAATGAGCAAAAGATTTAAATAGACATTTCCCCATAGAAATGTGTGAATGACCAATAAATATATAAAAAGATGCTCAACATTTTAGTTATTAAGAAAATTCAATTAAAATCACAATGAGAAATCACTATATGCGCATTTGAATAGTTACAAATATATATTTTTAAAAAGTTGACCATGCCAGTCATTGGCATTGACATGAAAGAAATGAAAATCTCACATGTTGGTGGTAGAAATTAAAATTTTAGAAAAGAGGTACTTTCTTAAAATGTTAAACATACCTTCTTGTCTCCTAGCAGAAATGAAAACATATATCTATACCAAGACTTATCTTCAAACATTTACAACAGTTTATTTGTAGGAGTCATACACTGGAAGCCACTTACAAGTTTATTGACATGTGAGGGGATAACAAATTGTGGTATATTTATAGAATACATTATTACTCAGCAATTAAATAAATGACTTACTGGTACACTGAATAACATCGGTGAATCTCAAAATCATTAAAGTAAAAAAAGTGAGTAAAAAAAGAGAGAAAAAATAGTACAGATAGTATAATTCCACTTAAATATAACAAACCCAAAACTAGTCTACCAGACTCTCTACAATAAATGGAATCTTTTTGTTTTCTTTGTATTTGTCATCAGAGTGTGAATGTGGAATGCTCTAGTTGCAGGAGCTGAATGAATGGCCACTAGTGTAAATAAATTACATGGAACAAAAGAGAAAAACAAGTTCATAAGTAGTATTTCAAATTAATATTTTAACTCGTTTTACATCTTTACATTAAAATAACAGCTGTTTTTTTTAAAAAATATTTTATTTATTTTTAGAGAGAGGGGAAGGAAAGGAGAAAGAGAAGGAGAGAAACATCCATGTGTGGTTGCCTCTGGTGCACCACCTATTGGGGACCTGGCCCACAACCAGGCATGTGCCCTGACTGGGAATCAAACTGGCAACCCTTTGGTTTGCAGGCCAATACTCAATCCATGGATCCACACCAGCCAGGGCAAAATAACGGCTGTTTTGAAATAAGAACTCATAGACACAGACAACAGTAAGGTGGTTACCAGAGGGAAGGGGGTTGGAGGATAATAATGGTAAATGAGGTCTAATATATGGTGACAAAAGAAGACTAGACTGCAGGTGGTGGGCACAATGCAATACACAGATCATGTATCATAGAAATGTACACTTGAAACCTGTGTGACCTTATTAACCAATGTCACCCCAATAAATTTAATACAAAGAAAAGAAGTAACAGCTAGTTTGGAGCTAGCAGTTTTATTCATAGAAAATGTGCTCAGTCCTGACTGTTGTGGCTCAGTGGGTTGGGTATCATCCTGCAAAAAGAAAGGTCCTTGGTTCAATTCTGGGTCAGGACACATGCCTAGGTTGCGGGTTCAATCCCCAGTCAGGGTACCTATGAGAGGCAACCATTCAATGTTTCTCTCTCGTATCATTGTTTCTCTCCTTTTCTTTCTCCCTCTCTTCCTCCCTCTCTTCCTCTCTTTCTAAAAAATAAAATAAAACAAAATCTAAAACAATGTGTTCAAAAGAAAACAATATTTCATTGTCTGAAACTTGGCTAAATATTTTCTTGTGATGTCTGCTATGTTTTTCTTTATATTTAGGTCTGTACCTTGTCTGTGCATCTAATTCCATTTTCATATTTATCTTTAAGACTGTTTAAAAATAGACACAGGTGTGAATAGACACTATATAATCTCTACTGGAAGCATAACTACAGTGGGAAAGTTTGAGTTTTAGTACCAATATTTTAGTACCAATAACCAAGCACAATAGGGTCATAATAGGAACCACAAGGTGATTTCAAGAATGTACTTTCCTACTTTGAAAGTTGGTTTCTCAAATTTGGATGTTATCACAAAGGTAATTTTTTCCACTTGAATCTATACTATATATCTATATGTCTAAACTATGAGATAAGTTCAGTGTATATATGTGTATGTCTGTGTGTCTGTGTGAGTGTGATCTGTAAAAGTTGGAAACGGCTATCCACTGAGGTACATTTTTAGCAACACAGAACATAAATGATTGACAGAACAAAGCATATGGAAACGAAAAAGAATCTAACCCACATTTAGATCTAAGAAAAAAATATTTGCCTGAAGGGAAAATATTAATTAGTTTGTCTACATGCAAGATAAAAGTCTGGAAGACATATCCATCAAAAAGCAGCGGAATAAACAGCAAAATGGAAATTATTTGTAAATTGACAGTAAACTTGGCAAACATCGAGGGGTAAACAAGTTATTTGGCATGCAAGGCACTTTGGAATCACAGCCTCTGTCAGGAGGCATCTGTGCATAGATTCACTTATTTGACAGAAATTAACATTTTGCAGAAATCTTTGTTGCATGCTAAATATTTTTTATCCATCTCAATTATTTTAATAGCTGATTCAGAATGTTCCATATAAACACTCAAAATATGCTAAAATGCACAAAGTCAAATCCAATTTTATCAATAATATAGAGTTATCATACTCTGGAGTTGACTAAAATACCTACCAAGAGGTGAACTATTTAAGTGATATTGTTTTGAAATGAAACATGAGAATCACGTAAATCCAATAAAGATCCTTATAGTAGTAGAAAAACTAAAATTGCTCTTTAAGAAAAAGAAAACATTTCACCCACTTTTATCTGAAAATAATTAAAATCTTTTAAGGGTCCAAAAGTCTGCAGACTAAACTATTTTCACTATCTTCACTTTATGACAAAAGTTTATAGAATTATTCAGATATATTAATAGATATGATGTAGCATAAAGAATATCACAGGATTTCAGGAATTCTATCTTAGTCGTTGACCATCTGTCAGTTAACTTCTCTTGTTCTTAGTCCCTTCAGCAATAAAAAGGGAGACATTGAATCAATTTTTTTCTGAAATCTTTTCAAATCTGCTATTTGGAGGTTATAAGTTATCTGGAATTTAAATATTCATTTTCAGAATCTCTTCTGTTTAACTCAAAGTGAAAGTATCCCTTGATCAAAAGTAATTTCCTCTGGCTAGTGTGGCTCAGTGGATTGAGTGCCAGCCTGTGAACCAAAGGGTCACTGGTTCAATTCCCAGTCAGGGCACATGCCTGGGTTGTGGGTCAGGTCCCCAGTTGTGGGTACATGAGAGGCAACCACACATTGATGTTTCTTTCTCTCACTTTCTTCCTCCCTTACTCTCTCTCTCAAAACAAATAAACAAAATCTTTAAAAGATAATTTTTCCATTCTACTCTAAAGTTGTTCACTATTTGTGAACAAAAGTTCTGGATTTTTAAAAAAATTGAATCTTTACCTTCAAGGAAACAAGTTCACAGAGATGACCTAAGTTTGGCCTAAGTGTTATATTTAAAATAATCCAGTGAGTAGCACAATGGTGTGGGGATTGCCTGAGGGAGGGAAAACTGAGGGCTGGGTGGAGGTGGGCAAAGTCAGGTAAAGTGGGGACAAGTAATACCATAAACAATAAAAAATAAATAAAATAAACACTATTATGTTTCAGGCCCTTTCTTAAGTACTTCACTTTTATTTTATCAATCAATCCTTAAAACAGCATATGAAATAGGAGAATCAGAATTAAAACTAAGTCCCCTGATTGAAAGACAAGTGTTTCTACACAACCATATTCATAAGTTAAGTAGGCAACTGCCTATTTAAAGTACACTTCAAAGAATTCTGTGGGCCTGCTGTTATACCATTAGATTCATTTCCATGTGATAACGACTCAGAATCTTCTAATATTTCCCATTAAAAGTCACACAAATGAAGTAACACAGTGATCCCTTAGTGCTTGTCTATAATAAAGATTTCACTTCTCAGCAGCAAAGCTAATTTATCAGTTGCTTTTAATAAAGCTAGATACAATAGGTTGGAAAACTCAATTATTCTAGATTATCCTTCTTACTATTTTGGTGTTAAAAGGTGTTTCTCTTATGACATAATGGTCTATGTGGAAGAGAATATACTGCATCTCATCTGACAGAAGCAGTTTGTCGTGATAGTTGGAAAGTGGAGCCCTGACTTCAAGTTGTCTTGATTGTAGGGCACCTAGTTTACATCTGATTCTTCAACCTTATGGAAGTGATTAAACTGCTTTAAAACTTACTTTGCTCAACTCTACAATGCAGTTAATAATGGTACTGGTTTCATAAGGTTATTGTGGTTATAACCTGAGTTAATGTATGTAAAGTGCTTTGCACAGGTCAATGGCATGATAAATATTAGCTGTTATTTGTATCATAGAGTGTGGGCGTATATGTGTCAGTGTGTGAATGCACAAATGTGCACATGTTTTTATATCTTTGCCTGATAAAATAAAATGTCTGAGATCATTTCTAGATTTTCTTACTGGCCCATGAAATTAAAAAATTACTTTTATTGAAATTATTGGTTAAAATTTTATAGATTTTAGATGCACAATTCTATAATACATCCTCTGTACACTGTATTGTGTGTTTACCACCCCAAGTCAAGTCTCCTTCCATCACCATTTATCCCCTATTTGCCCTCTTCCACTTTCCCCCAGCCCTCTTCCCTCCGGACATCACCATACTGTTGTCTGTGTCTATTTTTTCTTAATCCCTTCACCTTTTCTACCCAGCCCCCACCTCCTCCCTTCTGACAGCTGTCAGTCTATTCTCTGTGTCTAGGAATCTGTTTCTATTTTGTTTGTTTATTTCACTCACTAGATTCCACATATAAGTGAAATCAAAGGGTACTTGTCTTTCTGTGACTGTTTTCCTTCACTTAACATAATAGTCTACAGCATGGATGGACCTGGAGAGAATTAAGCAAGCAATTTTGTGAACAGATCTCATGAGTGCTACTTATCAAAACAGTGCTGAGGAGCTTTTGTTGCTGGATTGGCTAGGGTTCCCCAAGGTCCAATGTTCGTGAATATAGCAGGTGAGTGGGCTGACCCTGCATCTTATAAGCCAGTAGTTATAGTAGAATTAGAAAACGGATACATACAAAGCTTGGAACTAGCAAACATCTCCAATTAAAATAGCCCTGACATTTCTGTAAGTATAACTGGGAAGGTATAAGAATAAATCAGAGTTTAAAAGAAGTTATTTGTTTCTCTGTTTAGCTCTGAAGAAAATAATCCTGTCTCATCCTTATTATATATGCAAATTTATAGGTTAATGACCTACACTTTACTATCGTTGAAGGTTTTTTTAATCTTTAAGCATCAGAGAACTTTTACTCATGTACATACTTACAATAATTGTTAAAAAGGAAACAAAATGAAAAAGGGCACTCATTATTTATCTAAATCTCCTAGCTTTATTGGGAATCTATCCTTGCTTTCTGATGTGAGGATCTGCAGAAAAATTACAGATGGAGATGTGACAAAAACTAAAAGACTGACATGAACATACAAACATAGACTAATCACTAAAAACTGTATTTATTGTCATCAAAGTAATTAGGTGGTAGGCAAAAAGGTGTTTAGTTGTTAAAACTAACTATGGCAGGCCCTGGCTGGTGTGGCTCAGTGGATTGAGTGCAGGCCTATGAACCAAAGGGTCGCTGGTTGGATTCCCAGTCAGCGCACATGCCTGGGTTGTGGGCCAGGTCCTCAGTTGGGGAAATGTGAGAGGCAACCACACACTGATGTTTCTCTCCCTTTCTTTTTCCCTCCCTTCCCTCTTTCTAGAAATAAATAAATAAAATCTTAAAAAAAAAAACAATGGCAGAATTGATTTAAAGCCCCACATTTCCTATGCCACAAAGAGAGCTGAAATTTCACACTTCTTGGAAATATTTGGTTTTCATTAGCTTTTCTAAGATGTGTCTTGACATACTCCATTAAATCTTTATCAAAAGTCATCAGTAATCAGACATAAAAATGCAGATGAATTTATTTCATTGATTTTAATAGAAAAAGACATTTGTATCTACAATAATAAGATAATCTAATGGGCTTCTCTACTTATTTAGTAATCTACGATATTTATGGTATTTTTAAAAGATAAATCAGTTTTAACTTCAATTTAAAGAATATCTAAAAGCCTATGACGTGGGACACATGGAGGAGAGAACTTTGGTAAGAAAGTGTCTATCATGCAATTAGATACGTTTAAAATGCTCAAGGTACTCAGGAAATGGCAAATGGATCCAACCCAGCAGACATAAAGGGATTTACTAAACAATAAATTTGGGCAGGTAGCTTGAGTGCAGAACTTTCGCAGTCTTAGATTCTTGTTTAATGATAGAGAATTTATTCTTGAGTCAAAGGAGAACCAGTTAAATTTTTAGAGGATTTGAGTGTCATGATTTAAACTGAATTTTGAAACTATAACCCTGGAAGCAGTGTGACAGATGTATTAGAAACAAGATTGGGAACACTGAGCATGGTTAAGTGGGCATTCGATGGTATAAATACTACTTGGAAGCGATCAAGGCATACATTTTAAATGCATGAGAGTAGAAAGAAGAAAACAAGAACAGTGCAAGCAAATGACTATTTTGCAGAGAAGATTTTATATCATACAACTTTGTAAGAATAACTCTTCTTCTGAAATCCTCCCATCTAGATGGGACTTAGAATCATGTTCTAGGCCATCTGTTGCCCAATATAACTCTTGAACTGAAATCCCACATTTTCAGCTTTAGTAAGAACCAAATTTTCCACTGAAATTTATGGTTGGGCTTCAGAAAGCTCTGTGAATCACCTGAAGTTAGTTTGAAAATCCTTTCCACATGTAAACCCTTCTCAATATACCTACATGCCTTACTTCGTCATTCAAATCTCTGCTCACAGTCAGATTAAGGCCTTATTCAGTCACCCTTTATGAAATACCAAGCTCTGCTATCTCACCCCACTTTACTCTATTTCATTTGTTGGTGTTCAATGAAATACTTGCTGAATAAGTGATTAAATGAATGTGTGTAGGTGTGTTTTTAAACTCACAAAAAATAACAGTGATGATACCAATATATTTCTACTTAGGTTTATTTCTTAGTGAATAGCTGATAGTCTGTATGGCATATTTGTAAATATTAAAGGCTCTGACCTTTTACTCCCTGAGTTGGAAAACTGACTCCATTATTTATGAGCATCATGATTTTAGGTTCATCAATTCTCTGTGAGCTTCATTACCTTTACCTGTAAAATGAGCACACTAGTACTCACTTTGTAATGTGGTAAGAATTAAGTAAACTATGTACAGTGTTTGGTACATAGTTGGTATTGGCTGTATGACTGATTTTTGGACAATTAGATAAAGATGAAAGTGAGAATTCTAGTTCCTAGCCAAAGCCTTTAGGAGAAGTACATGACATTGGTGGTCTCCTTACCTAGTGTTGTCACCCCTATGAGCAGAACCTTCCCAAGGTAGCTGCTGCCACATTTCACAGCTTCACAATGAACACATGTGGGGCAGAACTGAAACTGACTGAAAATCTGCAAACCTGCAGCCTGAAGGAGACCTGTGGCAGCTAATCTATAGACGTGTGAGCAAGAAAATTAAATACTCATTATCGAAAGTGGTTTTTAGGAGTTTTGTGATAGTTGTTTATGAATAAGAACACTCCATGTGTGGTAGCTAGTATTATCTTTAATAAAATCTTGAACAGCAATTCCTGTTCCTTAAACAGCCTTTGAGCTAGGCTAGAACCGAAGTAGATTCTGCAGGTAGGATAGAAAGATGAATTAAACAAGGTTTCTGCCCTCATCAATGCCCTCTATTGTTTGAAATAGACAGAAACACAGCTAGCTACATGAAGACACTTTGTTATTCAACATGTACAAAGAATATTTTATGCAGTTCAGAAAAAGGAAACAGCAGTTGCAAGCAAGTGAATCAGGGGAAAGTCTGTGGAGATTTGGACATCTAAGCTGAAGTTTGAAAAGAAAGTAAGGATTTTAAAACAATAAGTGTGAACAAATTTAGAGTTAATGTTCCAAAATCCTGAATAGGGATATATGAGCTTAAAAATCAGTTACAGTACTCAAAGATTAAAATGCTATATATTCAGTAATTTAGCATTTTTTTGTCCTGTACAAGGTCATTTGCAGGTATTTATGTACATCTTCATTCCTATTCATAAAGAGGAAAGGAAGCAAAAAAGCATAATGACCTTTATACATGTTTATAGAACTAATTTTGCTATGGCTATTTTAACTATAGGGATTAACCCTAAGTGGTGGTGTGTATATGCCTGTATTTTTACATACAGAGGGAGAGAGAACACTTGGAAACTGTTGTTTGGTTTTCTGAAATTTGTGACAGTTCAATATTTAAAAAAAACAGCTGGAAATAAAAGCTGAGTATTTCTGCATCTGCATTTTATTTACTTTCTCTCAGTGGTTTGGTAGAGAGATTGTTCTTTTTCAAATGCATCATTCATATGACTTTGATTTAACTAGTTCATGAGTTGTTTACTGTAGAATGTGAATCTTGCATCTTTAAAACGCCTGGGACCTATGGAGACAACCCCCAGCCTATTTGCCTTATGTTTGGAGTAGTGTTAAACTTTCTGGAGAATTTTACACCATTCCCTTGTAAGTGTGTATGTGAGAATGTATATGCTTGTGTGTGTGTGTGTGTAGTATGTATTTATGCTGTAGGGTGTGGGGACAGGCAGTAGAAACAAAGAAGTTTATATTCTGCCCATTCCAAAGTCTTATGTGTCTAGTATTACCTAAACAGTGTGCAGAAAATATAGCCCCATAGGGGTTTCCAACATCCTTTTAGGACACTTAATCATGTTTCAGATCATCATCATCATCATCCTTATCGTTATTCCTATACCTAACATTTATTGAGTGATTTGTTATGTGTCCAATGCTTTACATAGACTATATTTTAATACTTAAAGCATCCCAGTGAGTGAAATAATATTACTTTCCTCACTTTACAGATGAGAAGCCAGATGAGACTTAGAATGATTAGTCAAATTACTCTGCACTGTGCGGCTAATAAGTTGTGCAAGTGGAATTCATACTCAGGTCTGTCTGACGTAAAGGCTCATATTCATACCCTCACGTCTGTACATTTCAGTCAGTTATGCAGAAGAGAATGAGAGTTTTCTTATCTATGCCAGTATGACACTTACATAAATATTTAGCAGTTAAATAAATATTGAGTAAATGATAGATTTAAGAAAGCTTGGCTTTTTAATGGGAAAGTTCTCTTTAATTACTTGCCATTCCTTTTTGGGGGATAATGTGATGTAATATAAATACTGGTCTAAAGTAAGTATTTGGCAATTTCTGGAAATTATATTAATATACTGAATACACAATTTCTAAACTGCATTAAATTTGTCAATGGGAATAAAACTTTGTGGAAACATGATACCATATATTTTGATGCTTTTTACCAATTACTATGAATCTGTGGCATCATGTGTCATCAAGTATGTATACATACATTTGATTTGTATAACATGCATTCTGTACTTTCAGAGCAATGTCAAAAAATAAAAATTTACCTTAGTATTTTCTGAAAATAAAGTGTGAATAAAAGGCTAACTAAGGTAAAATGGCATCATATAAAAAAATAATGCCTAACATTCATGATTTTTATGTTGTCATTTATTGTGGATTCGTTATAACAGCATTTTACTCCATAAAAAATAACTTGGTCATTAAAAATGTGGACTACAAAATCAGATAGAGTTAAGCTCAAGTCCCAAGTCACTGTGTGAGGTTGGGGAGGTTATTTAAACTCTCTGAGACTTAATTTCTTCATTTGCAAAAATAAGAATCAATAAATACACAAGAAATACCAGTACTTGCTGGGTACCACATTGATGCCGTATGTAGATAACAAAAGTTAATGTAAAATTAAAATTATTAAAGTACCAAGAACTCAGCTACATAATGCTATAAAAGCATGTAATCCAGACAATTGGTGTAGTTATGGAGTTAAATGAAAGCTTTCCTTGAAAAAGTGATGCTTCTTTGACATACTGATAACTCAAAGACAAACATTTAGAACTACAGGAGGAGAGAGACAAAGTGGCGGCAGATTAGGTAGAAGCTACATTAACCCCCTCCCAAGACCAAATTGGAATTACAACAGAATTATAGAAAAATCATGCTGAATAACCAAGTGAACACTAGCTGGAGAGAAGTCTTACAAGGAAGGACTGACAAAAGAAGCTACATTGAGACTGAGCACTCCCTTCTATGTGGCATCAGCCTGTGGGGAAGCAATAGCTCCTCCCACAGGAATCCCTTTTGCCCCACCCTGTGGAGCTTATGCCCTGCTGAGGAGTACAGCTAGAGGCTATTTCAGTTAGTAAGCCTAAGGGGCAGTGTTCAGGTCAAGGCAGGTGTCTGAGAGTTTTGAGACTTTTGCTGATCTGCCTCTGGGCTCAGTGCTGGTAAAAGCCAGCCTTGATGCACAGCTTGGTCCTTTCCACATGCACTCAGGCCTAGCAGAGGAAGCCACAAGCTTTGGATAGCCCAGGTATGCAAACAGGTAGCCCAGGGCCAGTCACAGGCATTATCTGACATAGGCATGTACCAGAGTCTTGCCCAAGAGGCCCAGAACCAACATACCCAGTGGCCAGCTTCAGACAACATCAGAGCAGGACCCAGTAAACCTCACAGCAGCATATCCACATGAAGATGTTGGCAGGCTCCAAACCTTGCTGAGGTGGTTTCCACTTCTTGTGATCAGCACCTGCACAGCAGCTTGCACACTGTGTTGCGGGGGTTTAACCTCACAGTCAGCCAGTCTGATGGTCAATCCCATGCACAGACTGGCCAATAGCAATCAAAACTCAGACTCAATTACAACAGAAGGACCCACACAACATGCACAAGGGACATTTCTGAAGCACTCAGCTGTTTAAGGAGACTGTGCCACTGGGTTCCACAGGACATTTACTGCATTAAGACGCCATACCAAGACTAAGAGTCATAGAAGATCTATCTAATACATAGAAACAAATACAAAGAGGTAGCCAAAATGGGGAGACAGAGAAACAGGCCCCAAATGAATGAAGTAGAGAATTCTTCAGAAGAAGAGCTAAATGAGATGGAGACAAGCAATTTATCAGACAGAGAGTTCAAAGTAATTATTATAAACATGTTTAACAGCATGAAAAAGGGACATGGAAACTGTAAAGAAAAAGAGCCCGTCAGAAATGAAGAATAAAATATCTGAAATAAACAATACACTGGAAGGAATAAAGAGCAGTTTAGATGAAGCAGAGGATTTAATCAGTGATTTGGAAGACAAAATAGAAAAAACACCTAGTCAGAGCAGCAAAAAGAAAAAAAATTAAAAAATGAGGATAGTTTAAGGGACCTTTGGGATAACATGAAGCATAACAACATCTGCATCATAGGGGTAGTAAAATAGAGATAGCAAGGGATCAACAGCCTATTTGAAGAAATAACAACAGTAAACTCTCTCAATATGATGAAGGAAACACAAAAGTCCAGGATGCACAGAGTCCCAAATAAGATGGACTAAAAAATGCCCACATCAAGGCACATCTTAACTAAAATGGCAAAGCTTAAAGACAAAGAGACAATCTTAAATGCCACAAGAAAAAAGGCTGTTAGTTACCTACAAGGGGAGCTCCCATAACCACCAGCTGATTTCTCAACAGAAACATTCCAGGCCAGGATGGATTGACATGAAGTACTCAGTGTTGAAAATCAAAGACCTACCACCAAGGTTACTTAACCCTGAACACTATCATTTAAACTGAGGGAGAAATAAAGAGCTTCCCAGGTGAGAAAAAAGTAAGGGAGTTCATGACAACCAAATCAGCATCACAACAAATGTCAAAGGGTTTCCTTGAAGAAGAGAAGAAGAAAGAAGAAGAAGAAGAAGAGGAGGAGGGGGAGGAGGAGGAGGAGGAGGAGGAGAAAGGGCAACAAAAACAAAAACAACAACAACAGAAGAACATAGTTAAAAATAAAATAGCGGTAAATATGGTTACATCAATAATCACTTTAAACACAAATGGCTAAATGCTGCAATCCAAAGATATAGGGAAGTTGAACAGGTAAGAAAACAAGACCCATATATATATATATATATATATATATATATATATATATATATATATATATATATATATGCTGCTTACAAGAAACCCACCTCAGAACAAAAGATATACAGAGACTAAAATAAAAGGATAAAAAAGGGATCTCATGCAAATAGAAAGGTAAAAAAGAAGCTGAGCAGAAAAACTTATATCTGATAACATACACTTGAAAACCAAGGCTACAGTAAGAGACAAAGAAGGACACTACATAATGTAAAGGGAACAATCCAACAAGAAGATATAACCCTAGTATAAACATTTACACACCCAATGTAGGAGAACATAAATATGTACAGCAAATCTTGGTGGACTTGAAGGGAGAGATTGATAGTAATACAGTCATAGTAAACAATTTTAATATCTCATTGATATCAGTGGGAAGATCTTCTAGGCAGAAAATCAATAAGGAGACGGTAGCCTTAAATGATACCCAAGATCAAATAGATTTAATTTATATTTTCAGTGCTTTCAACCCAGACCAGCTGAATATACATTCTTTTCAAGTGCACATGGAATGTTTTCCAGGATATGCCACATGTTAAGACACAGAACAAGTCTTAATAAATTAAAGAAGATAGAAATCATATCGAGTATCTTCTCTGAGTATTTTTACTTAGCCACAGAAACGAAGGAAATTTTACTCTTTGCAGTAGCATGGGTGGACTTGGAGAGAACTATGCTAGGTGAAATAGCCCAGTCAAAGAAAGACAAATACCATATGATTTCAGTCATGTGTAGCAGCTAATGAACAAACTGAACTAATAAGGAAAATAGAGATCTAGATATAGAGCAGGCTGATAGCTTGGGTTGGGGGTGGTTGGTGGGTTGGAGGGATCAATCAAAAAGAAAAAGAAAAGAAAGAAATGGACACAGACAACAGTGTGGTGATTGCGGGGTTGGGGGAGGGTATGAATGGAGTTGGAAGAGGGTATGGGGGGATAAATGGTAAAGGAAAAAATAAAATAAAAATGATGTAAAATAATAATACCTGCTTTGTGGATTACATAATTCCAAAAATATTAGATAAAGCACTAGATATAAAAGAGTCTTTTAGAATTGAGTTATCTAAATCTAAATTGCCAACATGACCTGGATGGTATTATGCTAAGTGAAATATGTCAGACAGAGAAAGACAAACACTCTATGGTTTCCCTTATATGTAGAATCCAAAACAATACAAAGGGACAAACAAAACAAAACAGATTCATAGAAGCGGAGATCAAACTGATGGTTGCCAGAGGGGAGGTATCAGGGGGTATGGTCAAAACAGGCAATTTGAATATAGTCAATAGTATTGTCATGTTTGCATGTGACAGATGATTTCTAGGCTTAGTGAGGTGATCATATTACAAAGTATATACATATTGAATCAATATATTGTACATCCAAAAGTAATATAATACTGTATACCAACTTTACTTAAATAATAAATAAAAATAAATGAAAAGTATAACTAAAGCAAACTAGAGTCCAATTCTAGTAGATTGTTCATTTTCTATTCACTCATCTATTAATTATTTTTCATTAGACTCTATTTTGAACACTCTGAGACATCTCAAAGAGATAGCTTAGGCCCAGTTTAAACCAGTTCAGAATGCATTAGTTAAGAATTTACTATGTTCATAGGAATATAAAGATGTATGAGGTAGAAAAATACAGTCCTTTTCCTTCAGCAGCATACACCAGCCCTTCCTTCAAATATATTATGATGCAAATGTGGATTAAAGTATACTGGAGTTCTATTTTCCAAAGTGATTGATTAAAAGGTGTCAAACCTTTGTACATGTATAAAACACACGTAGTGAGAAATTATAAGATGTACCCTCCATGTAACAGACACTACATTATGAACTTTTTGAATATTCATAATCATTGAATTATTATTTTTACATAGTCTGATTTATTTTCCTTCCCAAGGAACACATGTGTATCCATTCCTGTGTGAAGGAAACATGCTTATAATTGGCCCTGTGCATGATGTTTTTTGTCTGTCATGCTCTCTGACCTACCTCACCTCTTTTAGGGTCAGTGTTTTGGCTCCTTTCTCATTGTGGCTGAGATCTGGAGTTAGGCTGTGAGTCTACAGAATTTAAGACTTTGATGCTAATTGATGCATCTGGGGTTTAAACTTTTGACTTGGGCCTCATTAGCACCACAACAAACTGACATAATTGACACGGACAAATGTCTATGTAACTTAATTTGAAATGAACTAGGTATCTATTTGAATACCAAGGGTAACTCCGATAAGAGTCACATCATTTAGAAGCCCTAAGCTTTACAAAACTCTTTGTAAAAGTAAGTCTTGTTTTTTCTCCATTGTTAAACTTCAGGTCCAGGTGTAGGTTTTGAGTGTTTAGAACAGTTGTTGGTAAAACTGCATCCTTGTCACCAACATCCTTTGCTCCAGGGTGTTTGTAAAGAGCTGAATTGTGTGTTATTTAGCGTTACTTCAGAGAAATCACCAAATGAGGTGTTGGAGATTTTAAAAGGGTAATAATTTTAAAGTGGCATTTCAGTATATTCATGATAGTTATGAACACCTTTTCCCTTCAAATATGAAAGAAAATAAAGCATTTACCTGAAGAGCAGTAGTTGAAAATATGGGTATTTCTGTATCCCTTTAGAATAAAAGGGTTTTGCTTCTAAAAAGTAAAAAGTGTACTCTGCTTTCATGCTGCTACCTGCTACCTGTCTTTGGTCTGTCCTTCAGTGACACCCCTCACACACAGGGCATCAGATGCTGGCAATTTTTATATGTAAATAATACCAAATTACTGATTATGTTTTGAAATTTTTTTCCAGAAGAATATATTTCAACCCAAGCAAGTAAACAAGATAAATGAACAATGCATAGATTATTTTACTATTTTAAAAAATTATTTATTTATTTATTTTAGAGAAAGGGGGAGGGAGGGAGAAAGAGAGGGAGAAAAACACCAATGTGTGGTTGCCTGTCGGGCACCCCTAACCAGTGACCTGGCCCTCAACATGTGCCCTGAGTGGGAATCGAACCAGTGACCCTTTGGTTCACAGGCTGGCATCCAAACCACTGAGCCACACCAGCCAGGGCAGATTATTTTAAACTGAAACTCACCACAGGGAAAATTACCAAAGAAGTTTTCAATATGGTTAATTGCCACAGTTGCTTCTAAACACAGGCTCTATATGTAATTTAATGTTTCTGTTGGTGAACTTGAAAAATCAAAGGGGACAATGATGAAAGGCACTTTGGTTTGGCTGATGCCTCCCAATGCTCAGTCATAATTCTTGATTCCTGTTAGGAGTTCCAATCATACTTTTTAAAAAAGATTTTATTTATTTTTAAAGAGAGGGGAAGGGAAGGAGAAAGAGAGGGAGAGAAACACCAGTGTGTGGTTGCCTCTCATGTGGCCCCCACTGGGGATCTAGCCCACAACCCAGGCATGTGCCCTGACTGGGAATTGAACCTGCCACTCTTTGGTTCACAGCCCACACTCAGTCCACTGAGCTACACCAGCCGGGGCCAATCATACTTTTTAAATTCACTTCTAAGGTATTTCCACCTTCTTATTTTTTACGATCACCATTGTTTTCTGTCATCAAAACTCAGTACCAGACACTACTCAGTTACCATACGACCCAACAGTCTATCTTCTAGGCATCTACATGAAAAATTTGAAAACATGTATTTGCAAAGATATGTGCACCCCTAGGTTCACTACAGCATTATTCACGGTGGCCAAGACATGGAGACTACCAAAGTGTCTTTCATTAGAGGATGGGCTAGAGAAGATGTGGTACATATATGCAATGGAATACTACTCAGCCATAAGAAAAGATGAAATACTGCCATTTGCGACAACATAGATGGACCTTGAGAATATTATGCTCAGCAAAATAAGTCAGTCAGAAAAAAGCTAAGAACCAACCAGATGTGGCATATAAAACTGAAACGCATAGACACACACAATAATGAGGTGGTTGCCAGAGGAAGAGGGTGACAGGTAACAAGGGGTAAAGGGGGTCAAATATTTGGTAACAGAAGATGATTTGACTTTGGGTAGTGGGCCTGCAGTGCAATATACAGACCATGTGTCATACAAATGTGTACTTATAACCTATATGATCCTATTAACCAATGGTATCCCAATAAACTTATAATTGAAAAAATATAAAAAGTAAACAAAAATAAATACCATCTAAAAGAAATAAAAATGAAAGGTATTTTAAAATGACTTCTAATATGTTTTTACTTTCTTCTTATTTTTTCCTATTAGTTTATTATCATCCTTATTTTCTGTCATACAAGTTCCATACCAGGCACTCCTGAGCTATAAAGACCCCTTTGGACTCCATCACTATATGAGTGCTAAAATCCATTTCCTCCTTTTCATTCCCATTGCTTCTCTCCTTATCCAGACCCCTATTATCTTTCATATGCATAATTGCAGCTGTCTTTTTAAAATTTTTATTGTTGTTCAAGAACAGTTTTCTGCCTTTTACCCCCATCCCAGCCCACAGCTGTCTTCTAAGTGGTCTTCTGGCCTCTAACCTCTTTATACTTTAAGCTCTGTTATAATCAGTTACCAAATCAATTCTACTAAATACTTGCCTGAATCATGTTTATTCTCTTTTAAACTAAAATTCTTCTTTGATTTTTCAAATACAGGTCTTATTTTATGTCATAGCATTTAAAACCCTGTATAATATAATTCAACCCTGATTTTCAGGTTTTTCTCCCACTAGTCTTTTTCCAGGTTTCCTCTATTTCAGCTACATTAGACTGTTTGCTGTTTCTTAAGCATCCCCCATGCCAGTATTATCATCCTTCAATTGATTACTCCATTTCTCCTTTTTTGTTTGAATCCTCTCAACTCTTTAAAGTTTAGATCAAATGCCATTATGTTCATACTATCCTTTTATTCCCGGGAATAATTTACCTTGCCTCTGAACTCCTAGAATATTTTTGTGTGTTTGCTTTAACCTCTCTTGTGCAATATACTACATTTGTCATTGTATTAATTATTTTCTTAATTATCTTATTTTATGCTACTATTAGAATGTAATCTCCTTGAAGGAAAGATAAGAATTCTTTCATATATATGTTCATTTCATAGCAGAAACTTAGATATTTTCATATAGAATAAAAATAATATTTAATTTCTAGGAAATAAAAAATCACTGAATAGTTTCTATTATTGATGATATTTAGTGTATTTTTAAAGTATTTTTATTGATTATGCTATTACAGTTTTTCCAATTTTCCCCCTTTATCCTCCCTCTACCTTGTCCACCCAATGCTCCAGCATCGCCCCCTTAGTTCATGTCTATGGGTTGTACATATAAGTTCTTTTCATGTATTTTAATGCATTTGATACATTAATTGATGTCAACTGCAAACAAAAATTCATTGAAACAGTTTAATGAATCAGACATCTACCAAAATACTAATTTTACTTACTCTGTATCTTATTTTGACTTTCCTTCCAACTATAAAGTTAAAAAATATGTATAGATTTTCTATCAGTTGGTTGATTTGATAGGACATATTTATCCAATAGTGAAGATAATTTGAATAGCAAAAATGATCCCTGATACAAAGTTTTCCTTTTCTTAAAAAAATATTTTTTAATCTTTTTGTTGTATTGGAAAGTGAGTAAAGAATATGAGACTAAATTTTAGCCATTGATCTATGTAGTACCCCATTTACCACTCAGGGCATCAAGTAGTATGTCAGTATATCATCTTCACCATCATAAATTATTTCAATAATAAAGAAACGGGGCTTTCTTGATCTTCCAGACAAGATAAAATTATTACTTATGATATTTTTTCCTGTTGAGTGTGTACTTCATAATATTTTCATAGTCAGTTTGTATTTCAATGGAAGTGAAAAAATGTCACCTTATAATTTTAACTTCGCAATTACATTCTGCATATTGGACAGTGAAATCAAACTAATTCCAGTCCTTTTGCATGTGCCTAATCTTCAGGGCCTATTTACATTTCATTGCAATGTGACAGCAGGGAGAAAGTAGCCACGTGTAAAAAAGCCAAGCCATATTGTCAAGTAGAATACTTGAGTTAAATCTGAAAGAAAGAAAAGAAAAAGGGAGAGAGGGAAAGAAAATATATTTCTCCCTAAAACAAGCAGAATTTTGCAGGTTAACATTTTAAAGAAATAAACTAGTGTAAATATTAATCTATCCGAAGTACAGTTTTATTTTAAATTTAAATCCCTCAGAAACCCAGAGCACTGTGTTTATAATAGGAAAACAGGGGATAGACTTGCCCTTCACTGGAGGGCATGTCATATAGTCCTCGCCTTCTCTGCAAAACCATCAGGCTGGCAGTAGTGACAGATGAACAGCTTACCATTAATTTCCCCTCTTTCATGCCTTCAATCCAAATGGTGCATATTCTCCACGGGGAGGCATCAAGGTCTTTGCCTTTATTTCTCTTGCTAACTCACACTGACTTATAAATCAAATGCAGATAAGAAGAGAGGGCAAATATCAATCTTTATTTTTTTTTCCTGGCTCTTGCCCACTGGCATACTACTGAGCTTTGACTGAAAGGTTCTTCAAATTGTCCTGTGATTCATAGGTTAGGGAGTTCTCAGTGAGGACAAAACAACAAAGAAAATCTCAGAGAGAGAGGGAGAGAGAATTTGTATATCTTGGCTTATAAATTATAAGCTTTGTGATTGCATTGTGTTTTAAAGGATGAGTTACCTAAAATATGTGTCTAGGATGTTATTTTCATCATGAAAACAAATCTGGAATATAAAACCTTCTCACTCCTTTAGCATGGCTCGTATTCTTTACTCATATTTCCCACCTTTACTGTAAGGAGCTAGTTTCTTAATAAAACTTGAAGAATTATTCAAAAGCAGACCCTTTGTCATAACTAGTTTACTTTCCTTGAATTGGTATATTTGCATTGTGAGTGAAGTGTTTTGTAGAATATATTTGAAGTGTGGAGTTTGATATACTTAGGCTTCAGCACATGACCATTAATATTTTATATTTTTGAAAATGTGCATGGTACCTTGTCCATGGTGGATGCTTAATAAATATTACATTTTTCAGAGAGTGAAATATCTGCAGTCTGGGTTTGATTTTTAGTGCTGGTGGATATCTTATACTAATATTTAAGATGGTTTAAGACATCTTTTTTCCTTGGAAGAAATAAACTGCTTCCTTTGAAGGAAACATATTTACCCCTTTGTTATATATATACATATATATATATACATATATATATATATACATATATATATATATATGAGGGAGTTTTGACTTAAGTGTATGAAAATTATATTGAAGTATAACAAACTAATCTTGTACTAAAAGTATATTCAAAATCAGTAGGTGATGCAATATGATTTTAATCTCATGAAAGCTGATCTTATGATAATTGACAAATTACAATATTATTTTCTTGCAGAGCATAAACTGTTAATGCTGTTAAATGACTGCAAATGTTGGTGTCCAAGGCTGCCGGCTGGCCTTTTCTAGGTGACATATCTAGGAATTCAGAACTATTTCATTTTCTATTTCTCTTTTTTTAAGGCTGCAGGCACCATCTATAAATTACAACTGATGACAAAAGTGGAAGCTAACAGTGGCAAAATTAGGCCCAAAGGCAAAATAATTATATATACAGCCTTCAGCAGTGAGGGAGAGAGCCATCAATCAGCCCCCAATTATTCACTAGTTAATCAGCTCTGCCCTTCCTTTATTGAAGGGTTACAGTGTAATTAAGTTGGCAGCATCCTTTTAATTCATCAAACATACAACACATGGCAGTGTTTGCTGCAATTGGGGGACAGCACCTTTGTGAGTTTGACCCCTAGCACTGCTGCTGTAGATGAGGAAAACTTCAGAGGTAAGAGAGAATATTTATGTGACAGCACAGCAGTGAGATGGTGGTGTCTTCATATGCACACCTAAGCTTGAAGCAACTCAGAGGACAGAAGATTTCTGAGCACATTCAAATCCATAACAGTAACCTTAAATATACAAATGAATGTGCATGACTGTGGGTATTTAGGTATGTGCATGTAAATGGCACATCTAAGAGATGTGAAAATGAAGAGATATGGCTGTTTTCTAAAATGCAAATAAGCACTGACACCTTCGGAATACAAGCTTTGGGAGAATACCCACTTATTCCAATGTGACCACCATTATATAATCCTATTTGGAGGGAAATTGTGTAAACCTTCACTTAGAGTCAGTTTTTGCGGCATATCAGAAAATTAGACAAATGGCATTATGCTCACAATTCTAGGTGCTTTATTTTATTTTGAATTTTAAAAAAGGTTTTATTTACTTATTTTTTAGAGAAGGGAAGGGAGGGAGAGAAATATCAATCTGTGGTTGCTTCTTGTGTGCCCCCTACTGGGGACCTTATCAGCAACCCAGGCATGTGCCCTGACTGGGAATCAAACCCGTGATTCCTTGGTTCACAGGCCAGCACTCAATCCACTGAGCAACACCAGCCAGGGCTGTTTTGACTTTTGTTTTTGAAAATGGTTTTACTCTGTTTGATTGCCCAGTTTCTTTCAAAGTAAATCTGGTCTGTTTCCAAAAATTCATAACAAAACTCCTCCCTATTGAGAATGTTCTAAAAAGTCTGACAACAACCCCTAATGATTACAATAGTTACATTATTAGTCTTCACATGGAGCCTCCTCCCTTGTGGACTGTAAAGAGAATGGCATTTGGATATTTAAGATGTGATGTGTTGTTTTCACAACTATTAGAGTTTTAGATTATTTTCTCATCTGGCTTAAAAGCTGTAACTGAACATCATTTTAAAAAATATATTTTATTTATTTTTATTTTTTAGAGAGAGGGGAAGGGAAGGAGAAAGAGAGGGAGAGAAACATCAATGTGTGGTTGCCTCTCACGCACCCCCTACTGGGGACCTGGCCCAAAACCCAGGCATGTGCCCTGACTGGGAATGGAACCAGCGACCATTTGGTTCACAGCCCACGCTCAATCTACTGAGCTACACCAGCCAGGGCTGAACATCATTTATTATAAAGATAAATTCACAAATCTTTTATTTCATACCGTCTTCTAAAATCTGTCTAAATAGTTGCATCTCATTTACAACTTGGAACTCAACAATATTGTCTATTAAGAGCAATTCAATATGAAAAGTTTCAAGAATATATCAGAAAACTGACATATTTTATAAGGTGGTTAACCCTACTAAGTACACACAAAACATACACTCCCACACACAATGGGGAAATACTGGACCCGATGGTACAACAGTTAAACTAAATGGTTTGAATCATGAGTGAAACAGCATGGAAGAAATATGAAAAGCTGAGGGTTTTAAAATCAATGTGAAATTGTTTCTTTTACGTTCTCACTTTGTTTTACATGTATTTATTTATTTAGTCTTTATCATAGATTTTTAAAAATAGAATGTAGGCCTGGCTGGTGTGGCTCAGTGGGTTGAGCATGGGCCTGCGAACCAGAGGATCACAGTTCGATTTCCAGTCAGGGCACATGCCTGGGTTGCAGGCCAGGTCCCAGCAGGGGACACACGAGAGGCAACCACACCTTGATGTTTCTCTCCCTCTCTCCTTCCCTTCCCTTCTAAACATAAATAAATAAAATCTAAAAAAAAATAAAAAAATAGAATGTATTGGGGTTATCAGTGAGGGAGGGCAAGAGAGGAGAATGGGGGAAAAAGTACAGGGAATAAGAAGCATAAATGGTAGGTAGAAAATGGACAGGCGGAGGTTAAGAATCGTACAGGAAATGGAGAAGCCAGAGAACTTTTATGTATGTCCCAAGGACATGAACTAACGTGGGGGAATGTGGATGGGAGGGGGTGTGCAGGGTAGAGGAGGATAAAGAGGGCGAACTCTAATAGCATAATCAATAAAATAGATTAAAAATAACAATAAAAAAGAAGCAAAAAAATAAAGTTGGGTTAACAGTATCTTTAAAAATAGAAAACAAGAGTACTGCAAAGTGTAATGCTTGAATAAAAGGATAACAAGGAAATATAATAAAAAACACTACCTACTTTTCCCTGTGTAAACCAAAATAAAACAGACTTGGGTTCTTTCTTCATTTTTTTATGGAGAAGTTTCTATTGAAGGGACACAGTTGAAGGAGAACAAGGCATATCTTTGCTTTTTGTTTACCCTCATAAGCAAACCCAGCATATGTTTTCAATGAAGTTAGCAAGATGAAAGAATCATTTATAAGGGGACATTAATGGGGACATGCCATATTTTTCCCAAATACCATAGGTTATTCATTAACTTAAACACCTTTGCAATATTGGTTCCTTTACTCCTAAAGAGGCTCCAGAACACCCTCCTACCCATAACCATCTTCTAGCCCTCAAATTAAGTTTTATACTTTATACAATTTTCAAATAACAATAAAAATATTGGCTGTTAAGCATGGAAAACTAAACAACAGAGATAATTCTTCCAAATGAAATGCAATGATAATGGTTCATGCTTTGTTAAGGGTGAAATAGGTAGTGATATTAGAGAAGCAAAGGAGCATTTATGGTATTGCTTAGGTTAGATCTATCCCAGAAGAATTGAGGAAAGAATTATATTTAGGCTGTTTTTCTTCAGCTAAGAGAGAGCAGAAAGTTGTACACTATTTTATGATGAAATGGAGAACATCCCAATAGATAGTCTGAGTCATTCAGGGGGGAACATTTGTATTCTCTTTGGAGGATTAAATTTATAGCTAGGATTTCCTTTTTTGTTAGATTACCTCACAGAGTCTGGTTTAATATTTGCTTAAGAGAAAAGTTTTAGACTGCTTTTAGCCAAAAGTCCAATAACTTGGCTCATGAAGAAATTTTTGTGGAATGAAATAATTAAGCTTGGAAAATACCAAAAAAAGTGTGTTAGTGCCTGAAAAATATTAGTGTTTATGTAGTGTTCATGTTTCTTTCGAAGAAGTATAGTAGAACATATATTTAATCCAACTGCTTTTTAATCTTATTTTTAAAGTATATTTTATGGATTATGTTATTATAGTTGTCCCAATTTTCCCCCTTTAACCCCCTCAGCCTGGTACCCCACTTCCCTCCAGCAATCCCCTTCTTAGTTCGTGCCCATGGGTCATGCATATACATTCTTTGACTTCTCCATTTCCTATACTATTCTTAACCACCCCCATCTATTCTGTACCTACCAATTATGATTTGTAATCCCTGCACCTTTCCCTCATTCTCCCCCTTCCCCCTGCCAGCTGATAACCTTCTTTGTGATCTCCATACCTGTGATTCTGTTACTGTTCTGGTTGTTTGCTTTGTTCGTATTTAGATTCAGTTGGTGGTGGTTGTGAATTTGCTGCCTTTTTAATATTCATGGTTTTGATCTTCTTTTTCTTATATGTTCCTTTAACATTTCATGTAATAAGGGCTTGGTGATGATGAACCCCTTTAGCTTTACCTCATCTGGGAAGTACTTTGTCCTTCCATTCTAAGTGATAGCTTTGCTGGATAGAGTAATCTAGGTTGTAGGTCCTTGATTTTCATTACTTTGAATATTTATTGCCAGTCCCTCCTCACCTGCAAAGTTTTTTTTTTTTTTGAGAAATCAGCTGATAGTCTTACAGAAATTCCTTTGTAGGTAACTGTTTTTCTCTTGCTGCTTTGAAGATTCACTCTTTATCTTTAATCTCTGGCATTTTAATTATGATGTGTCTTGGTGTAGTCCTTTTTGGGTCCAACTTATTTGGGACTCTCTGTGATTCCTGGACTTGTATATCTATTTCCTTTGCCAAATTAAGAAAGTTTTTTTTCATTATTAGTTCAAATAAGTTTTCAATTTCTTGGTCTTCCTGTTCTCCTTCTGGCATCCTTATGATTCGGATGTTGGCATGTTTGGAGATGTCCCAAAATCTTCTTATACTATCCTCATTTTTTTTTGCATTCTTGTTTTTTCTTTCTGCTCTGGTTGAATGCTTATTTCTTCCTTATGTTCCAAATTGTTGATTTTAATCCAGGTTTCCTTCCCTTCATTGTTGATTGCTTATAGATTTTTCTTTTTTTCACTTAGTGTAACTTTTATTTCTTCTTGATGCTGTTGCCATACTCAATGGGTTCATTGGGCACCGTGATCACCAGTGTTTTGAATTCTGCATCTCATAGGTTGGCTACCTCCATTTTGGATAGTTCTTTTTCTGGGGTTTTGTTCTTGTCTCTCATTTGAGCCATATTCCTTTGTCTACTCAATTTGGCTGCCTCCCTGTGTTTGTTTCTGTGCATTAGGTAGAGCTGCTTTAACTCTCTGTCTTACTAGCATGGCTTATTGAAGAAAGGCACCTGTAAATTGTGTGGGGTGGAGCCTTAGGTTATTCACCAGGGTGGGGCAACCTGCTTCACCACTTTGTGGCTCTGTGTGGAGAGAGGGCTCAGAGAAGGGACTGTGTTGCTGCCTTGCTTCTGGAGGTTTGCCTGACACTTGCTCCATTTCTAGTCACTTCACTCACTCCCTGTATGTGACTGGCACCCTTCCAGTTGTTGCCCTGATGGTGAATCCCAGAGTGGATGGGTTTGTGAATGTTTTAAATTTGTGTAGGCCCTTTAAGGGTAGTTTCCTGCAAATCTGGCAGTTTCTCCCAATGTCCCAATCCTCACTGGTTTTACAACAGAAGTCATGGAGATTTATGTTCCTGGTGCTGGAAACCTGGGCTGTGCAGTCTGGCCTGGCCCTGGGATCAATTGCTCCCCAGATATCCATCCTGATTTTCCACCACACATGAATGTAGGATTTCCCATGCCTATTCTGCCACAGCCTCCACCTCTCTGCCTCACACCATGCCTCTCTGATTATCTTCGCGTCTCTGACCATTCTACCCATCTGGATGAATGTGGCATTTTTAAATCCTTGGTGGTTGGACTTCCATAAAGTTTGATTTTCTGACAGTTCTGGCTGTTATTTGTTTTGAGATTTAGTTGTAATTATTTTTGTGGTTGCATGAAGAGGTGAAGCATGTCAATTTACTCCTCCATCTTGACCAACAGTCCCCCAACAGTTTTTTTAAAGATGTAGACATACTGTGGATCTGATCTCATTCCCTAAATCTAACAACTTGTAGCAGTCCAAGTCTGAGACAGTATGGAGAAGATGTAAGGTGGGTGGTCTTTCTGCCTCTCAGTACCAGAGTCATTATAAAGGAGCCTCATTATTTTCCTTGTTCTCACTTTACTTGCTAAAAATGGAAAATGATACCTATCCTCTCACAGAGAAACTATGTCTTACAAAATTGCTTTTTATAAAATATATATATTATACACTTTTTCTTCATCTGAGATTATAGGGTACAAGTGTACCCCTTCTTAGATATTAGAGGCAAAACTTTTATATTTTGAACGTCCTTGAAGGAAGAAGAAAATATATTGCATTATTCACTTCAGTTCATAGATCAGAGTCTAGCTCTTTAAGAAGGTGGATGATAACTTCTGTAAAATGTGAGCATTAAATATAATAATCATAGCACTCATACAACTCTTATTCTAATCAGCATTTAATCCACAAAATAATCCCATGGGACAGAAAAGTTAAATAACTTACTCAAGTTTACACAGCTATGTGGAAGAGTGAGGACTTAAAACCAGCAAATAAGCTCCATAATCGTTTTTAACCATTACACTGTTAACCACTATCATCTGCTGCACTCTGGGGGTCTAAAACTAGATGATTTAAGATAAATGTGTATTTCTTTGACTCATGACTTAAAATACCTGTGGAATTTTCTTTCATTCCATTGTCAGAATAAAATAATGCTATAACCTTTGGACTCATACACCAGCATAGTTTTAACTAAGCCTGAATTGTACGAAGAAGTTGTTGTTACAGAGGTAACCATTGTGAAAATTGTTGCGTACTGTTTGGGCTAATTATATAACCCTTTGAATACCTTTACAAATTCTACATGAGTAAGCTTAACTCTTTGAAAACTCCATCTCTTCACCATACTAATAAGGGAGAAACTTCTGTTTTCATGTACTACTTTATCATAATGGAGGTTAAAATTGTGTATTTAAAAATTTAATTACTTAACTTGTACACAAAATATTAAACTGTACTCAGTACCAAATTTCTTAAAAATATATTTTATTGATTATACCATTACAGTTGTTCTATTCCCCCCTTAATTCCCCTCCACCCACACACTCCCTTCCCCACTATTCTCCCCCCTTAGTTTATAACCACATGTCTCAATTTCTTTAGATTCTATATTTCCCCCACTATTCTCACCCTCCCCCTATCTATTTTCTACCTACCATCTATGCTATTTTCTGTGCCTTCTCCCCCCTTCTCCTCCTCCCAACCCCCTGTTTCTAACCCCCCATGTGTTCTTCATTTCCATGGTTCCACTCCTGATCTAACTGTCCTCTTGGTTTGCTTTTGTTTTAGGTGTGGTTGTTAATAACTGTGTGTTTGCTGTCCTTTCACTGTTAATATTTTTCATCATCTTTTTCTTATATAAGTCCCTTTAGCATTTCATATAATAAGGGCTTGGTGATGATGAACTCCTTGAACTTGACCTTATCTGAGAAGCACTTTATCTGTCCTTCCATTCTAAATGAAAGTTTTGCTGTATAAAGCAATCTTGACTGTAGGTCTTTGTATTTCATGACTTGGAATACTTCTTTCCAGCCCCTTCTTGCCTGGAAGGTCTCTTTTGAGAAATCCACTGACAGTCTGATGGGTACTCCTTTGTAGGTGACTGTCCCCTTATCCCTTGCTGCTTCTAGGATTCTCTCCTTCATTTTGGTCTTGGCTAATGTAATTATGATGTGCCTTGGTGTGTTCCTTCTTGGGTCCAACTTCTTTGGGACTCTCTGAGCTTCCTGGATTTCCTGGAAGTCTATTTCCTTTGCCAGACTGGGGAAGTTCTCCTTTATTATTTGTTCAAATATGTTTTCCACTCATGGCCATTTCTTTCCCCCTTCTGGTATCCCTATAGTCCGGATGTTGGAACGTTTAAAGATGTCCTGGAGGTTCCTAAGCCTCTCCTCATTGTTTTGAATTCTCATTTCTTCATTCCTCTCTGGTTGGATGTTTCGTTCTTCCTTCTGGTCCATTCCATTGATTTGAGTCCCAGTTTCCTTTCCATCGCTATTGGTTTCCTGGACATCTCCCTTCATTTCAATTAGTTTAGCCTTCATAGGTTCCTCTAATTTGTGACTGTAATCTACCAATTCTGTGAGCATCCTGATAAATAGTGTCTTAAATTGGGCTTCTGAGAGGCTGGCAATCTGTTGGTTGCTTAGAGTTATTGGCTCTGGCACTTTGAGTTCTTCTTGCACCATGTTTTGGGCTGTTCGTGCCTGTTAAGTAGCAGGATCGGAGCCCTAGGTTTTCACCAGAGCAGGGCAACTCAGTCGCTGGGTTGTGATGTTGTATGTGGGGGCGGGGTCAAAGAGGGACAATGGCTTCCCTCTGCCGCCTGCTGCTGAGACCCTCACTGGCACCGTAGCCACCACCGTCACCAGGCCCATGCGTTTCATTCCACTGCACTCGAGTGTGCCACCGCCGTCAGCCCTCCACCACTGGGTTCACCCCCTGAGGACTGCGTGGTCCATCTCACTGTGCGTGAATGTGCGACCTTGGTCAGTCTGCCCTGCACCCCGACTGGTTCCGAGCTGCCTGCACGCCTAGGTCTGTCTGGCCCGACTCAGCTCTGCTGCTGGCTCCTCCTCTCTTACTGTCCCCATTGAACGGTTCGTGCCTATCAGACTTCCGGACTTCCATATAATTCCATTTTCTGGTCTTTGGGTGTGTCCTAGTTCTCTAAAACTTTTGTTGTATTCAAACTTGGTTGTGGGAGAAGGCACAGTGTTTCCACCTATGCCTCCATCTTGGCGGAAGTCTTCAGTACCAAATTTTTATCAGTAGAAAAATATGATCATTCTGGTCTGTCAGTATATAATTTTATATAGTTTCTTCAGCAATTTAAGTACTTCAGCTAACGAGCTAATTTGTATGAAAGTACTTTGTCAATAGCAAATATTATCGTACTATTTCTCAGATGGAATTAGCCTTTCTCTTTATTTAATGAATTTCTTACTATTGATATATCACTTACCATACAGTTTTCTCAATCTAACAGTATAGTAGAATGAAGTATTCAAATATCAGTTTTGCAGATGTTAAAGTGCCTCTTGGGATGAGTAAATTATCCCGGGTTACTGTGAGTTGCAATTCATGGGACACAAAGTCAATCCTCAAAACCATATGTCTCTTATGCATCATTCCATGCTTGCTATTTAATTTCTTATAACACTGTTTCTTCAACTTGTTATTTCTTTCTCCAGGTTTATTATTCTTAATTGATCCTCATGGGTTTTTTGTTTTATTTTGGTCAAAGATACCATATACTTGATGTCTATAAGGAAGACTTGAATGACAGCTGTTTGCTTAATATGACCATTTCTGAAAGCTTTCTAATGATGAGACTTTTATAATTTGAAATCAAATTTCAATTTTCTTTATATCCTTTCACCAACCATGCTTCACACTCTGTAGCATTCATCCAGGCCCTAAACCTCAGTCACCTTTGATTTAGACTTTTATTTTCTTTAATTTACCATATCTACCTCTTCATTTAATAAATAGGTATCAAGAGTCTTCTATGTATGAAACCTTGTTCTAAGCACTGGAAAAAACAAAAGGCTATATGAATTATAATTCCTTAACTTCATATTGTTTATAATTTAATTACACCGATATGTAATATAGAGGTTATTTGAGGATGCTGGTAATGTTTTACATTTTTCACAGAAGTTTTAATTACATTTGTCACTTAATATGTGCCGATACCTTATACATCATTTGTGGGAATGTAAAATATGACAGCTATTATGGAAAACATTTTGGCAGTCCCTCAAAAAGTAAAACATCAAATTACCAGATGAGCCCACAATTCTACTCTTAAGTATAAACCTGTAAGAAATGAAAAGTAGTCATCAAATGAAAACTTGTGTATGAATGTTCATAATAATGCTCATCACAATAACCAAAAAGTGGAAAGAATCAAACTGACCATCAACTAATACATGGTTACATTAATGTGGTATATCCAGACAATGGGGTATTATTCAGGAAAGAAGTACTGGTATGTGGTTCAACATAAATGATCCTTAAAAATGCTATGCTAACTGAAAAAATTAAGACACAAAATAAAGCATATTTTATAATTGTATTTATATGAACTATCAAGAAAACTTAAATCCATAATGACAGAAAATGGATTAGTGATTGAAAGGGCTGAGGAAAAGGAGAAAAATGATTAATTAATGGGTATGGGGTTTCCTTTTGGGACAATACAAATTTCTCAAACTTAATAGTGGTGCTGGTTGAACAACATGAAGAATGTATTTAACCACAATGTTACATGGCATTGTGAATGTATTTAACCAAGAGAGTAGCTCTTATACTGCTATTTCTCCCACAAATGAAAGTGAGAATGTGTGTGAGTGCCTCACTTTCTTAGCTATGCAAGACACTGCCAAAGAGGTCCATTTCTTTTTTTGTTCCACCAAGAATACTAACATGAACTACACAACTGGTATAGAAGGGGTGAAAGGAGAGGATGGAAGAAGATAAACCAGGAAAAAGGGTTTGAAGATGGCAGTAGAATAGGTGGAAGTTACATTGACCTCCTTCCAGGACCAAACTGAAATTACAGTGAAAATATAGAACAATCAACCACAATAACCAACTGAAGACTAGCTGAGCAGAGTCTTATAAGTAAGGATTTACAGAGGAAATTATATTGAGACTGGTAGGAGGGACAGAGACATGAAAAGGGTTGGCCCTGAGCCATGGGCAGAGGCTGATAATCAGGAGGAATATGTGAGCTGCAAAGGTTTCCCTGGGGAGTGAGGTGTCTCAATCCTATGCAGGGATCCCCAGCCCAGAGCACCAGAACTGGGATAGATGCCCACATAACATCTGAATGTGGAATTAGTGAGGATGGTGTTTGCCAGAGAGAGAAAAGAGTCTACTAGAAAGCCAGGTGTCCACTTAAAGAAAAAGTACACATAATTTCATTCACAGCCACCCAAGCTGGGCTCCAGGAGGGAGGGGGCCGCTTGGAGTGGACTGGAGTCCTGTGAAAAGAGACTGGGTTGTATGGTGGCAGGAAGAGAGCTGGGGTAATGGTCACCAGGGTCCCTGTACCAAGTCCCTCCTCCCTTACCACAGATGTCATCTGTCTTGGGTTGATCACTCTCCTCCATGGGGTATCAGCCTGGGGGAATGCAATAGCCCTACATTCCCAAATCCTGTTGCCCCACCCTGCTAAGCTCACACCTAGAAGAGGAGTTAGCTTCCTGCACTGAGGGCATAGAGGTATGAGCAGACTCTAGGGGTGTCAGAGAATGAGTTGTGTAGTTCTTGGGCGAGGACCATCCCCAGGATGTTCCTGTGAACCTGACTGGCATCACCCCTTCATAGGAAATCCACTAACCCCATTCTCTGGACTCCCAACAGTTCTACCTTGTCTAACTCAGGCCCTGCAGGAGGTCCAGGCAAAATCTGGGACAAACTTTGTTGTGTGGCTTTAGGACATGGGCCAATTTCCTCTCATGCACCTTATCAGTACAGATCCCTCCTTTCACATGGCCAACTCTTGCTTTATTTTAATATATTTTTTGGCCTGACAAATTCTGTTGACCTCCTCCTGATGACTCCTTGACTCCCCACCCAACCAGATGTCTGTAGACACCCAGGGGTGGTAGCTAGCTCTGGTGTACTCTGAGTCTTTTGTTGATTGGCCTCAGACTAAGAAGGCCTCAGTCTTTTGCTGACTAAGCCTCAGACTCAGGCCTGAGTTTAAATCTGTATCAGTCCGGTGAACACTAACAGACCCTATCTGGTGACTCACTGAGAATCTACCTTACCCTACCGCCAGAGGCCCTTTCAGTGACTGAGGCTAACAGGGAGCGGGCATATGCAGGTAGGTAGAGGTGGATCTAAGGATATCCCCTCTGTTGGGCCTTTTGTTGACCTTCCCTGGGCTTGGTATGGTGCAAACTAGCATTGTGTCACAGCTTGGCCTTACCCACACATACTCAGGCCTAACAGAATTAGCCACAAATTGTGGATTGCTTTGTAGTTCCAAACCAGTTGCCCAGGGATGGCCACAGGCAGTGTCTGACATTGAGCTGTACTGGAATCGATTCCAAAAGGTCCTGGAACCTACACATGCAGTGGAAAGCATTAGAAAACATGAGAGCAAAATACAATTAGCTCCCCTAGCAGCAAAACTAAAGGGAGATCTCAGCAGGTACCAGACCCTGAGGAGGTGAATTAAGCTGCATGTGCTTAGCAACACCTGCACAACAGCTGGTATATTGTGGTTGAGGTCAACACTAACAGTCAGCCAGCCTGATGGTTGATCCCATGGATGGACTCAATTACAAGAAGAGGGCTAATATAACCCACAAAAGGAATATTCCTGGACCACCCAGCTCAGGTGATCAAAGAGAATGTGCCACTGGGTTCCACAGAATAGCTAAGATCTCCATACCTAGACTGACAGATCTGTAAGGTCTTCCAAATACATAGAAACAAACACAGAGAGGCAACCCAAATGTGGAGACAAAGAAATATACCCCATTTGAGAAAATAAGATGAATATCCAGAAAAATAACTAAATGAAATTGGAGGCAAGCAATCTACCAGATATAAAGTTCAAAATAATGGTTATAAAAATGCTTAAAAAACTTAGGATAAGGCTAGATGAACTCAGTGAGAACTTAAAGAGATAACAAGTATGTCTAAGGGAGAGTGTTAAGATGGCAACACAGTAGCACGGAGGGAACCCAGCTCCCGTGCATCTGTTAGAAAATCCAGGTGGATCTACCCAAGAACAGCTTAATCAACCAACGATTCCCCAACATTTATGAAAATAAGAGACCAGGGAGTGTGACAGAGGAACCAGACAGCTGCAGGTCGGCGAGGACTCCAGAAGGCGAGTGAGGACAAAAGCGGCTGCGCACCCACAGCCTAGGAGGCTGCGGGCTGCGCCTGGGTGCACCCAAGGTGGACGACCTCCGGCGGTGCGTGAGTACAGTCCAGAAGCGGCGGCCAATCTGGGCACCATCAGTGGAAAACAGAATCCCCGTCTGAATCCAGGGCCAGGGTGCCTGTGGCGGAGGGAACTCCAGAGGCCCAGCACCTGGTGGGCCAGCAACACACTCCAGCAACAGACTCTGTGGGAGAGAACTGACTCCCCGCCTCCTCGTCTAGGCAGGCAGGTTAATACCCGGCAGAGACCTGTGGGCTTAAGTTAACGTAAAGGGTGGCAACTGCGGACTCTGTGGTCACCTGCCCGCTAGCCCACCAGCCCGCCAGCCCTGGGGATTTAAGAAGGACACTGTTGTTGCCAGTCTTTTGGGATTGGGCTGGGCTGAGAGGCAGGTTTTGTGGAGAAGTCTCTATTGGAAAGTGAACTGAGGTGCTCTGCAACAGCAGCTTGCCTCAGGGCCCAACCACCAGCAGCCATCCAGGGGAGGGGTGGGAAGACGTGGGTCCCACCAGGGGACTGAGAAGGACAGTGCTAGATACCACAGGAAACAGGCAGCCTCCCAGGGGTGTGAGCGCCCACATCCCAATCTAGCAGCCTGACATGCGCGCACCTGCATACCTGCCTTCAGAGACGCCGCAACCAGAAAAACCGGTTTGGACAGTTTGAAAACGACAAAGGAAGGGTGCTTTTTTAAAAAAATGTGTGTGTGGGTTTTTTCCCCTCCCCCCCTTTTTCTCTCTCAACTACTAAGTAATCTTATATCTTTTAAACTGTATTGTTGCGCTATCTTTCAATACTCTGTCCCTCATTTCTTTTTCTTTTTGTCTGGTTTTAGTCCTTCCGTTCTTCTTAAATTTTCCGCTTATTCCTCTTTTCTCCTGACTTTTGCGTGTGTGTGTGTGTGTGTGTGTGTGTCGGATTGTTTGTTTGTGTGTTGCTTAGTTTTTTTTAGGTGTATTATTTTTTTGCATTATTCTTACTTCTTTTTTTATTTTAAGAATATCTTGGTATCCCTCCTCTTTCTGTACAGGTTTCTTAGTCCTGGCTGGTTATATTGTACTCCTGAAAGGTTCCCACTGCTCTTTCCTCCACAGTGTATTGCTAATTTTCTATACTTCACTTGCTTACCTTTGCCATACTACCCAAGCTCTATAACGCCCATTTAGACAAATCACATAGAATCTATCACTTGAGTGTTGCTATAATATTATTGTAAATAAGAGCTGTTCTATACAACAGTAATACTTCATAACACATCTCTCGGACCTTAGACCACCTTACAGGTGCCTGAATTCTATTCCTCTATTTACTCACACGGTACACCCAGTTACTAACATGTACTCTCACCTTACCTAAAATCTGACCACCCGCAACCACACTGCTTTCTAGATACAACTCACAAGCCCCCCCTTCCCAACAAGAGACTTAACGTATGTCTATCCTTTCCTAAAGGTGGCAAGCTGGGTCGAAGACCACACTTAACTCTATACATACCCTAAAGATTGTCTAATTCTCCTCTGTCGACTGTATCTGTAAATAACATAAAATAATCTGCTATCATAAACCATTTGCCTCCTCCTCCAACTGATCACACACGCAAAATAAAGAAAGGAGTAGGTGGAAGCAGAGAACGCCAAGATACCTGCAGGAGACTGCACCACTGAATTTCACAGGTATCCTACCACAGAAGTTCACACCATAAACCCAGGGAACCAGAACAGATCAATTTAAGAAGCTGAGGCTACCAAGAGTCTCAAAAGCAATGGGAAGACAAAGAAACAATCCCCAAATGAAAGTAAAGGAGGAAGCCTCAGAAAGAATGTTAGAGGAAATAGAGGCAAGTCAATAATCAGATATTGAATTCAAAGCACTGGTTATCAGGAAATTCAAAGAGCATACAAAGAGCTACCAGAAAATACAGGGGAGCTACAATGAACTTTCTGCAAACTATATCAACATGAAAAAGGAAATAGAAACCATCAGGAAAGGCCGAGACAACATGAAGAATACAATTTCTGAACTGAAGAACACAGTAGAAGGTATGAAAAGCAGGCTGGATGAGGCAGAAGACTGCATCAGTGAGTTAGAGGACAGAGTAGAAAGAATCTCCCAGGTGGAGCAAGTAAAGGAAGAAAGAATCAGAAAAATTGAGGAGAATTTAAGAGAAATGCAAGACAACGTGAAATGCAATAATATCCAAATAATAGGAATACCAGAAGGAGAGGAAGAGGAACAAGGGATAGAAACCCTACTTGAAAGAGTAATAACGGAAAATTTTCCTAAGTTGAGGAGAGATAAAGTCACACGGATCCAGGAATCCCAGAGAGTCCCAATCAGGTGGAACCCAAAGAGGCCTACTGCAAGACACATCATCATTAAAATGGCAAACCTCCAAGACAAAGAGAGAATCCTAAAGGCAGCAAGGGAGAAAAAGGAAGTAACATACAAGGAGGTCCCAATAAGGTTGGCCACTGACTTCTCAATGGAAACCTTCCAAGCAAGAAGAGAATGGCAAGAAACATTCCAAGGAATGAGAAACAGAGCCCTAACACCAAGGCTACTTTACCCAGCAAGGCTCTCAATCAAGATAGAAGGCCAAATACAGAGCTTCCAAGACAAAAGAAGTCTAAAAGAATATGCTTCCACCAAACCAGCTCTTCAAGACTTACTAAAAGCGCTGCATTAAGGAAAGGAAGGAAAAGAGAGAGATGGAGAGGAACACAGGTACATAAATGGCAATGAATAAGTACCTTTCAATAATAATCTTAAACGTAAATGGATTAAATGCACCAATTAAAAGACATAGAAGAGCTGAATGGGTAAGAAAGCATGACCCACTCATATGCTGCCTACAAGAGACCCACCTCAGGACAAAACCGCCACAGACTAAATGTGAAAGGATGGAAATAAATTTTCCAAGAAAATGGACAAGAAACAAAAGCCAGGGTAGCAATTCTCATATCAGACAAAATAGACTTCAAAAAGAGGGCCATAAAGAGGGACCCAGCAGGTCACTTCATAATACTCAAGGGAAGAATCCACCAAGAAGACATCAACATCATAAATATATATGCACAAAACTCAGGACCACCCAAATATAAAAAGAAAATCCTAGAGGACCACAAGAAAGATATTGATAGCAACACAGTTATAGTAGGGGATTTTAACACCTCATTGTGAGAAATGGACAGATCATGCAAACAAAATATCAAGAAAGATATTGCAGCATTAAATGACACCCTATGTGAAATGGACTTGATTGATATATATAGAGCCCTCCATCCCAAAGAAGCTAAATACACATTCTTTTCAAATGCACATGGAACATTTTCCAAGATAGACCACTTGATAGGACACAAAACGAGACTCAACAAATTCAGGAAAATGGAAATCATGCCAAGCATTTTCTCTGATCACAAGGGACTGAAATTGGAAACTAACTGCACAGTAAAAAACCCAAAACACCCAAAAGCATGGAGACTGAATGGTATGCTATTAAACAACAAATGGGTCAAGATTGAAATTAGGGAAGAAATCAGGAAGCTTCTGGAAAATAATGAAAATGAACTCACAACAACCCAAAACTTATGGGATACAGTGAAGGCAGTCCTGAGAGGGAAGTTGATAGCAATACAGGATTACCTAAAGAAGATAGAAACATTTCAAACAAACAACCTAACCCGACTCTTGCAAGAACTCGAGGAACAACAACAAAGACAGCCCAGAGCAAGTAGAAGGAAAAAATAACCAATATCAGAGCAGAATTAAATGACATAGAGACTAAAAGCACAATTCTAAGGATCAATGAATCCAGGAGTTGGTTTTTTGAAAAGATAAACAAAATAGACAAACCTTTAAGTAGGCTTATCAAGAAAAGAAGAGAGAGGACCCAAATAAACACAATAAGGAATGAAAGAGGAGAGATTACAACTGATTCTACAGAAATAGAAGGGATTGTAAGAAATTACTATGAAGAACTGCATGCCAAGAAATTTGAAAACCTAGGTGAAATGGACAAATTTCTTGAAAAATATAATCTAAAACTCAATGAAAAAGAAGCAGATAACCTGAACAGGCCAATAACAGCAGATGAAATGGAAGAAGTAATCAAAAAACAATTATTGCACAAAAGCCCTGCTCCAGATGGTTTCAGAGGAGAATTGTACAAAGTTTTTTTTTTTTAAAGAGAGTAAATCTTTTTTTAAAAAGATTTTATCTATTTATTTATCTTTAGAGGGGAAGGAGAGGGAGAGAAACATCAATGTATGGTTGCTTTTCATGCGTCCCCTACTGGGAGTTGGCCTGCAGGGAACTGGCTTGCAACCCAGGCATGTGCCCTGACTGGGAATCGAACCAAGATCCTCTGGTTCGCAGGCCCGCGCTCAATCCACTGAGCTACACCAGCCAGGGCTTGTACAAAGCTTTTAAGGAAGAGCTAACCCCGATTCTTCACAGACTATTCCAAAAATTCCAAA